>NW_022589751.1:2467968-2497840 GCF_004348235.1 Phoca vitulina | reverse complement strand
GTTTTTCATAGATGGCTTTTATGATATTGAGGTATGTACCCTCTATGCCTATACTCTGAAGAGTTTTGATCAAGAAAGGATGCTGTACTTTGTCAAATGCTTTTTCTGCATCTATTGAGAGGATCATATGATTCTTGTTCTTTCTTTTGTTAATGTATTGTGTCACGTTGATTGATTTGTGGATGTTGAACCAACCTTGCAGCCCAGGGATAAATCCCACTTGGTCGTGGTGAATAATCCTTTTAATGTACTGTTGGATCCTATTGGCTAGTATTTTGGTGAGAACTTTTGCATCCATGTTCATCAGGGATATTGGTCTGTAGTTCTCCTTTTTTTTGTTTTTTTTAAAGATTTATTTATTTGAGAGAGAAAGAGCACAAGCTGGGGAAGTGGCAGGCAGAGGGAGAGGGAGAAGCAGGCTTCTCTCAGAGCAGGGAGCCAGATGCGGGGCTCGATCCCAGGACCCTGGGATCACGACCTGAGTGGAAGGTAGGCGCTTAATGACTGGGCCACCCAGGTGCCCCTGTAGTTCTCCTTTTTAATGGGGTCTTTGTCTGGTTTTGGGATCAAGGTAATGGTGGCCTCATAAAATGAGTTTGGAAGTTTTCCTCCATTTCTATTTTTTGGAACAGTTTCAGAAGGATAGGTATTAATTCTTCTTGAAATGTTTGGTAGAATTCCCCTGGGAAGCCATCTGGCCCTGGGCTTTTGTGTTTTGGGAGATTTTTGATGACTGCTTCTATTTCCTTAGTGGTTATAGGTCTGTTCAGGTTTTCTATTTCTTCCTGGTTCAGTTTTGGTAGTTGATACATCTCTAGGAATGCATCCATTTCTTCCAGGTTATCTAATTTGCTGGCATAGAGTTGCTCATAATATGTTCTTATAATTGTTTGTATTTCTTTGGTGTTGGTTGTGATCTCTCCTCTCTCATTCATGATTTTGTTGATTTGGGTCATTTCTCTTTTCTTTTTGATAAGTCTGGCCAGGGGTTTATCAATCTTGTTAATTCTTTCATAGAACCAGCTCCTAGTTTCGTTGATCTGTTCTACCGTTCTTTTAGTTTCTATTTCATTGATTTCTGCTCTGATCTTTATTATTTCTCTTCTCCTGCTGGGTTTAGGCTTTATTTGCTGTTCTTTCTCCAGCTCCTTTAGGTGTAGGGTTAGGTTGTGTACTTGAGACCTTTCTTGTTTCTTGAGAAAGGCTTGTATTGCTATATACTTGCCTCTTAGGCCTGCCTTTGCTGTATCCCAAAGATTTTGAATAGTTGTGTTTTCATTTTCATTGGTTTCCATGAATTTTTTAAATTCTTCTTTAATTTCCTGGTTGACCCATTCATTCTTTAGTAGGATGCTCTTTAGCCTCCATGTATTTGAGTTCTTTCTGACTTTCCTCTTGTGATTGAGTTCTAGTTTCAAAGCATTGTGGTCTGAAAATAGGCAGGGGATGATCCCAATCTTTTGGTACTGGTTGAGACCTGATTTATGACCTAGGATGTGATCGATTCTGGAGAATGTTCCATGGGCACTAGAGAAGAATGTGTATTCCGTTGCTTTGGGATGGAATGTTCTGAATATGTCTGTGAAGTCCATTTGGTCCAGTGTGTCATTTAAAGTCTTTATTTCCTTGTTGATCTTTTGCTTAGACGATCTGTCCATTTCAGTGAGGGGGGTGTTAAAGTCCCCCATTATTATTGTATTGTTGTCGATGTGTTTCTTTGCTTTTGTTATTAATTGCCTTATATAATTGGCTGCTCCCATGTTAGGGCCATAGATATTTCCAATTGTTAGATCTTCTTGTTGGATAGACCCTTTAAGTAGGATATAGTGTCCTTCCTCATCTCTTATTACAGTTTTGGTTTAAAATCTAATTTGTCTGATATAAGGATTGCCACCCCAGCTTTCTTTTGGTGTCTATTAGCATGATAAATGGTTTTCCACCCCCTCACTTTCAATCTGGGGGTGTCTTCGGGTCTAAAATGAGTCTCTTGCAGACAGCATATCGATGGGTCTTGTTTTTTAATCCAATCTGATAGCCTGTGTCTTTTGATTGGGGCATTTAGCCCATTTACATTCAGGGTAACTATTGAAAGATAGGAATTTAGTGCCATTGTATTGCCTGTAAGGTGACTGTTACTGTATATTGTCTGTGTTCCTTTCTGGTCTATGTTGCTTTTAGGCTCTCTCTTTGCTTAGAGGACCCCTTTCAAGATTTCTTGGAGGGCTGGTTTCGTGTTTGCAAATTCCTTTAGTTTTTGTTTGTCCTGGAAACTTTTGATCTCTCCTTCTATTTTCAATGACAGCCTAGCTGGATATAGTATTCTTGGCTGCATATTTTTCTCATTTAGTGCTCTGAATATGTCCTGCCAGTCCTTTCTGGCCTGCCAGGTCTCTGTGGATAGGTCTGTTGCCAATCTAATGTTTCTACCATTGTAGGTTACATATCTCTTCTCCCGAGCTGCTTTCAGGATTTTCTCTTTGTCTCTGAGACTCATAAGTTTTACTATTAGATGTTGGGGTGTTGACCTATTTTTATTGATTTTGAGAGGGGTTCTCTGTGCCTCTTGGATTTTGATGCCTGTTTCCTTCCCCAAATTAGGGAAGTTCTCTGCTATAATTTGCTCCAATATACCTTCTGCCCCTCTCTCTCTTTCTTCTTCTTCTGGGATCCCAATTATTCTAATGTTGTTTCGTCTTATGGTATCGTTTATCTCTCGAATTCTGCCCTCGTGATCCAGTAGTTGTCTATCTCTCTTTTTCTCAGCTTCTTTATTTTTCATCATTGGTCTTCTATCTCACTGATTCTTTCTTCTGCCTCATTTATCCTAGCAGTTAGTGCCCCCATATTTGATCGCACCTCATTAATAGCCTTTTTGATTTCTACTTGGTTAGATTTTAGTTCTTTTACTTCTCCAGAAAGGGTTTCTCTAATAACTTCCACGCTTTTTTCAAACCCAGCTAGTATCTTTAAAGTGATGATTCTGAACTCTAGATCTGACATCGTACTAATGTCCGTATTGAGTATGTCCCTGGCAGTCGGTACTACCTCTTGTTCTTTTTGTTGAGGTGATTTTTTCTGTCTTGTCATTTTGTCCAGAGGAGAATAGATTAATGAGAGAACAAACTGCTAACAAGGTAACAACGTTCCCAGAAAATATAGTCTAAACAAATCAGAAAAGACCTGAAGCAGTGGGAAAAGAAAGGGAAAGAGAGAAAAAAGAAAAAGAAAAAGAAAAAGATAAAGATAAAAACAAACAAAAACAGAACAAAACAAAACACAAAAACAGAATGTGATCAAATATGATCAGGCTGGTATATAGATCAGTGCCACCCACTAGATTTTGGGTGTATTTTGGTGTGTTAGAAGAAAGTGCCTCCCAAAATTTTAAAGAAAGAAAAACTTATATATGTACAAAAATAAGGGTTGATATGATGAAGGAATGGAATATGACTGTAAAGATGGAAATTATAAAAAATTTTATAAAAGTGTTTGGTAAGAAGTTGTTTGAAAAAAGAAAGAAGAGGATTTAAAAAAAAAGGGAGAGAATGTGATCAGGCACGGGAGTAGAAAAAAACCATACACTAGAGATTTAGGGTATATTTTGATCTGTTAGAAGAAACTATCTCAAAATTTTAAAGAGAGAACAACTTATATATATATGCCAAAAATACAGGTAACTACTATGAAGGGATAGAATATGACTCTAAAAATGAAAAATAAAAATGAAAAATAATTTTTTTTTTTTAAAAAGGGATTGATAAGATGTTGGTTGAAAAAGGGAAAAAGAAAAATTCAAAAAAAAAAAAAGACAGTTAAAAAAAAATTAACTTTGAAAGACTAAAGAATCATGGTAAAAAAGCCATGGATTCTATGTGCAGTATTCCCCTAGCGCTGGAGTTCTGCCGTTCTCACTGATCGGTGAACCTGGTCTTGGCTGGCTGTTCTCGCTGATCTTCTGGGGGAGGGGCCTGTTGCCGTGGTTCCCAAATGTCTTTGCCGGAGGCGGAATTGCCCCGCCCTTGCCGGTCAGGGCTAAGTAATCTGCTCGGGTTTGCTCTCGGGAGCTTTTGTTCCCTGCAAGCTTTCCGTACAGCTTTGGAGGCAGAGAGTGAAAATGGTGGGCCCCCAATCTCCGCCTCGGAGGAGCCGAGAACTCAGGGTCCCGCTCCTCAGCGAGCCCCCAGAGAAAAGCCGCCAGTCACTCCCATCTCCCCGGTCTCCGACCGCACTCCGCGCTCACCCGGCCTGTGACCGCACGTTTCTATCTCTGGCACCCGACCCCGTGTGGAGTCTCCAAACCCAGCAGATCCCTGCGGTGCGCTCCCACGCCGCTCCTCCCGGGGGAGGAAGGTGAGTCTCCCCGGATCTGCCGCTTGTTGGGTCCCTGCTGGAGGAGCAGTGGCCCGACTGTGCCGCGGATCACGGTTTATGGCAACCCCGAGCTGAGAGCCCGCGCCTGGGCTCCGTCTCTGCAGCCGGCTTCCCCGCTCCGATACCTGGGAGCTCTACTGCACTCAGGCACCCCCGGTCTTTCTGTGACCCCGAGGGTCCTGAGACCACACCGTCCCACGAGAGTTCCACCCCCCGCTTAGCCACTGGAGCGACGTCCCTCAGCAGAGCAGACTTCTAAAAGTTCTGATTTTGTGCTCCGCGGCTCTATCACTTGCCAGAAGCGGCCAACGGAGGCCCCCTCCCCCGCCGTCTATCCTCCCGAATATCGCCTCGGATTCACTTCTCCGCACGTCCTACCTTCCAGAAAGTGGCCGCTTTTCTGTTCAGAGAGTTGTTGCTCTTCTTTTCTTCGATCTCCTGTTGAGTTCGTAGGTGTTCGGAATGGTTTGACCCCTATCCAGCTGAATCATCCCTATCAATTTTTTAGCTCCATCCAGGGGCCTAGTTAGAGAGCAGCAGGTGACCACAATACAGGAGGCCACTCTGTGGACACAACCCAGCCACTCAAAGGTGAGCTAGGGCCTGCCCGCCAGCACACAGACCACATACGGAGGCTCTGAGGGCCTCTGGAGGTGAGCGGGAAGCAGAGGACACGGACATTCATCATCTGGGAGTCTTAGAGAGGAAAACACTAACCATCACTAAATTGTTACAGTGCTTGATGCACACCTGGTTCTGAGCTCTTTGCACACATGACAAAGTTAAACCTCACAATGGATGATAGATAACCATCTCATATCCTCACTTTACAGATGAAGAAACTGTGACACCAAAGTGAAGGTGACTTGCCTAAAATTAGCTGAGAGTGGCTGGGTCTCTATTCTTAAGGACTTGACTCTATTAAGGAACATGAGATGGGACAGTCTTTGGAGTCAAACAGAAATGAGTTTCCACCTGGACCCCACAACTTACTATATGTATAAATACATGTATATGATATATATATAACACGTATGACATATATGTGTTATATATATATTTTATATGTGTGTATATATATGTGTGTGTGTGTATGTGTGTGTGTGTATATATATATATATATATTCCAAAAAGTAGATACAGTCCCACAGGTGTTGAGGGTGGAGGGGAAGCTGGATGGTAGACCAGAAGGCAGAGCCCTGCTTCCGCATTCAGTGGTTGTCCTGTCCTGTGATGTTGGGAGCCTGTCTGCCCTGCAAAGCAGCAACCAGGAGAAGCATCTGCAGCCCCAGGGCCACTCACATGCGGAGCTGGGCTTCCCCCCACCTCCCAGACAGGGAAGAGTAGAAGGAGGGACATGGAGACATGTTGAGACAATCAAGTTATTTCTGAGCAAGCCCAGCTTCCTGTCGCTCTGCCAGGGCTGGCTTGTGTCTTGGAGGAGCTGAGTCTTCTCGGCAAACTAAAACAAACCCCCCAAATCGGCCGCGTTTCTGCAGGGGGGCCCACGGGCAGCCAGGAAGCCGGGGAAGGCCGTCCCACGGCCGGCTTCCGCTCCTAGCCGCACGTCCCCCGCCGCGCTCCCGGGAGCCGGGCCTTCCGCCTTCAGCCCCGGGCCTCCTGGCCGGGCGGCCGCTCCTCACGGCCTCCAGAGGAGGTCTGTCTTCCTGGCGCCTTTGATTCTGGGAGGGCTCTGGCTCAGCTGCTCTGACTGTGATAAAGGCGGTGTCACCAGAAACAAAGGAAGCGGCTTCATCTCTCCAAGCAGCCACATTCCAAAGGGCGGCTCTGCGCATCCGGGGGAGTCTGTTTCCTCGGGGGGCTTGAGTGACTCTGGTCTGCGAAGGCACCGAAGCTGGGACAGCAGGCAGGCCCAGGATGGGGGACACCCCCCTCCTAATCCCAGCTCTGCCGCCGGTCTGCCCTGTGACCTGGTGTGAATCATTTTCCTTCCAGATGTTAGTTTCCCCGCCTGTAGAATCAGGGAGGTGGGCTGCATCCATTCGTGTTCTGAATGCTGGCATTCCAGAGCAGTGGTTCTCAAAGTCACACACCGGTGGGTCACCTGGGCCCACCCCCACCCCCAGAGCTGCTGGTTCGGTTAACATGGGGTAGGTCTGGAGAACTTGCATTTTTAACAAGTTCCCAGGTGATGCTGATGATGTTTGTCAGGGACATAACTTTGAGAACCAGCTCCAAGGAAACATTACATATTTAAGAAAAACTAGACTTTTTTATATGGATTCTAAGTTTGGGCATGGCATCCTCATTTCATTTTTGCCAGTTTTCAATAGATTTTTGCATGTTATAATGTAAAATACAAAGATTGGCCTAATATAGTCTGGTAATCTATGTCTCTGCTTCGCCTTCATAAGTAGCTACAAACGGAATATCATACCAACTAGATGCACAATTAATGGACTTTTCCATGAATCGGGTTGGAGTTAAGTGCTAACACTGGGAAGATTGGCAGTGGCTACCCAGGCTTGAACGCCCTGTGACACGTTTCTGAAATACAAGTTAAGAGTATGTACAAGAAGAAATTGCATTTTTAAAATTCAAAATTATAATCCTTAACTTTATCAAAGCAAATCATGATTAGGTCTAGATTTTGAGTGTTTGTTGTAACCTGGTGCATATTCAGAGCTTAGTGTACACTTAATCTCACTTGATCTTTATGCCAACCCAGTGAGGGAAATGCTACTATTCTGGTCTATTAGGATCCTTGGTGAAATACACTGAGGCTGAGAGGATCAATCACTTGTGATAAAGAAAGTCTCGATACTGAGTTTGTCAGACTCTGGATCAGTGGTTCTCAAAGTGTGTCCCTGACTAGCAGCATCAGCATCACCTGGGAATATGTTAGAAATGCAACTATTCGAGCCTCACCCGGACCTATGGAATCAGAAAGTCTGGGGGAGGGGGGCAGAAATCTCTTTTAAGAACAAGCCTCTAGGTGATTCTGGCACATGCTAAAGTTTGAGAATTGCTGTCTGGAGATCAAGCCTTTAACCACTATGCAACCCACTTTTCTAAATGTGTATTCTGTGGGAAATCAGATAATGCTTAGTCATGGTGCTTAAGGAACCATTAAGCCTTGTGTCCCTGAGCAGATTGAAGTTAAAGACCAAGTTCATCATGCTGGGTATGGGCTTTCTGTACCCACCCGAACAGCTCAATCGATCATTGTTTCCCCTGTGCCCTGCCAACCACATGTGGACCTTCCTCAATACTGTTTTCATTTGGTCCAATTCCATGAATGGGTATTTGAATTCGACTTGCCTTTGCCAGTGTAGATAAGATCCATATTCATCCTCAGTCTACTTTAATTTATAAGTATGTAAGGACCAGTCTATCACCTGATGTGGCTGTCATACAGAGCAAGCAATCTGAGGGAAAGAAAAGAGAGCGATTACAGACACATCTTTATTGTTAAACTGAAAATCTTCAGTGACGGCAACCTGATAAACTGATAAAGTAACTAAGAGCAGAATGGAGACTGCAAAAATAAATTCAGCAGATTTTATTAACCAAATTTTATTAACCAAAAATTAATCTTGAGAGATAAATCAAGGGAAATTTGGTAAAGATGGTGAACTAATATACTCTCATTTTATTTCCACCCCCCACTCCAAAATCTTGAAAAGTTGCAGAAAAGATATCTTACAAAATCAAGAATAGAATGAGAAAACAAATACATATCTGTATAGTGGACCAGAAACTATGAGGAATCCTTAAAAGACTAAAAGTAGGGGCGCCTGGGCGGCTCAGTCAGTGGAGAATCTGACTCTAGGTTTTGGCTCAGGTTATGATCTCAGGGTTATGAGACTGAACCCTGCATTGGGCTCCATGCTCAGCACAGAGTCTGCTTGAGAATCTTTCTCCCTCCCTCTCAGCTACTCCCTGCAACCTATGCTCTCTCTCTAAAACAACAACAAACAAACAAACAAAACAAAACAACAAAAAACTAGGCTGAGGGTAAATGGGATTCGTTTGAAGAAGGAAACTAAGGGTCAAATTCACACAGGAGAGGACTTTTACAAAAGGTGGGTGCAGCTCGCCAGGTGTTTGAAGCCCAAAGGTGGTGAATGTGGGAGCAGGAAGGGAGTCTGGGAGATGAACAGGGTGATCAGTTGGGCAAAATAGGAGCAGCCAGGGCTGCAGACATTCCCCCCCTTCCCCACCCCTTGCTCTCTCCATCAGGTGAGGGTGCCCAATTGTCTACCTGAGCCCATGAGTGAGAGTAGTGACCTGAGTGTGTGGAAATGTGCAGAAGAATAATGGGTAATAATGAGTGGACACTTGGCCTGATGCCTGATCCCAAACCTCTGCTGCTTGGTGCTAACAAATATGTTCTAGCATACAAGAATACCAAATTCAAAGATGAGCAGATACCAAGAATCACCAGGCACCCAAGAAAGGCCAGGACCAGTAAGGGAACAAAATACAGTATTTGAACATGTTCACTCCTACCCATAATTGCCTTTTATGATATGATGTGGTCAGTTCATCATTTTTCTTCCTGAATATGATCTCTGTGGCATAGGCAAAGCCACATTAAACTAATTTTCCCCCAAGCAAGGGCAAATTCAAACTCCTCCCTGGCTGTCTTTCCAGCGATGGGACATCCAGACCTGATATGGGAAGTCAGGAGGAGGGAGAGAAATACAAAATCTGTCTTTTTCTTCCAAACCCTGTTTGATGGAAACCATTTCATTTTTTACAATTATAGTGAAATATAAGATCAAGGTTGTTTTTGTGTTGCATTTTATTTTTACAGTCTGAAAAGTAACCACTGGAAAAGAGAAATTGGATATATAACTCGCCAAATTCTGAACAAACAAAGGGGAAAAAATATTACTGGATCAACCCACTGAACTAAAAGAAGGTAAAGCAGGAATACTAGAAACATGATAAATACAAAACATGAAATAAGTATATGACCAAACTTATCAGTTATCAGACTACATTAAAAAAATAAGTAGGCTAAACTTTCCTACTCAAACACCAAGTATCCAAGAGTGCTTCAAAAGGCAAAATTTATATGTGCCTAAAGCAAAATGACTCAGAAAGGTTGATATTTTGACACTTAGGAAATGTGCAAGTATCTAACAAATACATTTTATGTCAAATATAGGGGGAAAAGTCTAAAAATGGTAAATGGGAAAATATATTTGTATTCATAAAATAAATAATCCCAAATTAAGACATTATAGTCATGAATATTTGCATTTTAAATGCTGGTTTTAGTACTGGTTTCAAATATTGAAGAAATTATGCAAAAATATATAACAGTAGATAATGAAATTGGTGTCAAACAGTTGTAACACATTGCACAAAATTTTGCAGATCAAAGAGATAAAAATAAGGATATTTATATTACTAGTAATATAATTGACAAAGTTGACATACTAGCTACAAAGAAAGTCTTGTAAGCCACAAAGAGATAAAACACATTTTTAAAAAATATTAATATGTTCATGCAATATTTATAAACATTTGTCATGAACTAGGCCCAAAAATTTTCACAAGCTCTATTTAAATAAAGTAGAAATTCTACCAGCCTTATTGTCTGACCACAATGTAATAAAATTAGCAAGTAAAGACAAAGGATGACAACAATATTTAATTACATGGAAATTGTAAAACTACTCTATCAAAGAACTGCAACCCCAGAGAAGGAGAGTTTTCTTTAAATGTAAATTACTGTCCCCCTCCTCCAGATCCCTTATCAATAATATAAGTCATAGTTGATTTTATTGGACTTTGACGGGATAGTTAAATGCGATGCTATTAAAAAGTTTCCAAAGCAAAGGGCTGCCTAGGTGGCTCAGTCAGTTAAGCGTCTGCCTTCGGCTCAGGTCATGAGCCCAGAGTCCTGGGATGGAGTCCTGCATCGAGCCCTGGATCAGGCTCCTTGCTCACCGAGGAGCCTGCTTCTCCATCTGCCCCTGCTCTTGCTCTCTATCTCAAATAAATAAATAAATAAATAAATAAAAGCTTAAAACCAAAAAGTTTCTAAAGCCTAGAAAGTTTTTAGAAATTGTCTTCATTATAGAAGGCCAGCATCACACTGAAGCCTGAACTTAACAGTAATAACAATAAAAAGTATTCTTAGAACAATTGCACTTACGAATATAGATGTAACATTTATTAAGGAAATATTTTTACATTAAACCCAGGAATATATTCAAAGAACAAAATACCATGAACTAGCCAGATTTATTCCAAGGGATGTGGAAATAATTTATTAGCATGAAATATGTTAATATAATTTGTAACAACAATTCATTAAAGGAGAAAATCCCCAAATTATCTCATTTATTGCTTAAGTGGCAGATAATAAAAATCAACAACTGCTCCTGTGTTTTCCTGACATTATGGAGTGTCTGGTAGAAATACCCTGTTTACACCGTACTTAGCTGTGAAACACAGAAGGATCCGTGGCTAAGTTGGGACTAAAATAAGGATATCCACACTCAGTATCAAGTCTTAGCATTGCCATGGCCTCACATTTTTAGCTACTCACAAAAGGAAGGAGAAATAAGGAAATCATATAAATATTGGAAAGGAAAAAAACAAAATGGTTATTATATTTAGGTAAGACTATCATGGTTCTCTGGAAAGTAATCCACTAATATATAAACCAAATGCCAGTTAACATCCCATTAATATGTCATTCCGAGTTTTCATCTGGAAGAATTACTGTCCAAATTAGCAATACAAATGCTGAGCTAAGGGTCCAGGCACAGAGAGGTTATCTTAACAGATTTCAGTCTCTGTCATCATGCCCACCACTGTGTGGAGGTGTTCTTGAAAAACGGTGCAGAAGCACATGTAAGGATATGTACGTGTAGAGAGGTCTCCTTAAATCTCCGGGAAAAGGGAAGATTGGCTAGGGAATGTGTTGTGACAACCTACTAACCATTTCAGGGGAAAATAGTGTTAAATTCATACTTCATACCAAAATGAATTCCAGATGGGCTAAATATTTTAATGTTTTAAAAAAGAAGAAATCATGAAGGCAATAGAAGAAAATAGAGTAAAACGTAGTATGAAAATCTGGGTGTGAAAGTTCTTTCTAAGGACGCGAACGAAAATCTGAAATAAATGTAGGAAAAGATCAATACATGTTTATACATAAAAAATTAAAATGTCCTTTGAAATAAAACCAAAACCTGCCGGATACAAAGTTAAGAGATAAGGAAAACTAGGGGGAAGGGGCAGGCAGGAAGGGAATTGCCAAATACATATAAAAAGATAAATATAGCTATTACATGAAAAAGTCTTATAAAACATTAAGAAAAAGGTAAACAGCGATCTTTAAAAGCAGAGAGAGAATACAAACAGGCAATTCGAATAGAATAAAATGAAATGCAAATGACCAATAAATATGAAAACTCCTTAGTGAGATTTAATTCATAGCCCCAAATCAGCATAGTTTAAAAAGAATCTTAAATGTTAACAAGGACTCTGGCCATTCTTGCTCATAAACTGTTGCTGGGAACAGCATTACAACCTACCTGCAGGGTCATGGGCAGGAATTCAAAGCACATTTCCCTGACTCTAGGAACTCCAGCTTCAGGAAATGGTTCTAAAGAAATAATTCAGGAAAGCATCATGGTACTCTTTTTTTCTTAACTGAAAAAGAAAAGGACATATTTTAAGTGCCTATCGATACAGGATTAAGGTAACCTCTGTTCTATAAAATACCATACAAAGAATTACATATGATACAGATCTATGTTTACTAACATGAAAATCTATCCATAATGACTACTAAGTAAAAAATCTGATTAAAGAATAGCATGCATAATATGATGAAAAAATAAGATGTGTGTGGATCTATCTAGAAACATATGACTCCAGATGTTAATATTTCAATTATGGCGCACCCCTGTTGATATAAGGAAATACTTATTCATGTAATATAAAATAAAAAGACAAGTTGGATGTAGAATATGATCTCTAGCCACCTCTCCTCCCAGAAATCTCCCTCTATATACAATATGGATTTTTATTTTTATTTATTTTTTTAAAAGATTTCATTTATTTATTTGACAGAGAGAGACACAGCGAGAGAGGGAACACAAACAGGGGCAGAGGGAGAAGGAGAAGCAGGCTTCCCATGGAGCAGGGACCCCCATGACCTGAGTCGAAGGCAGACACTTAACCACTGAGCCACCCAGGCGCCCCTACAATATGGATTTTTAAATTGCAAGAGAAATCACTAAAATATTAACTGAAATTTTCTCTGGGTGGGGGGACTTAGCAAAAGTGTTATTTTCTCCCTTTAAGTTTGTATCTATTTCCTCAATTTTCCAAGGTGGGCATGTGCCAATTCTGTAATTTGAGGGAAGCATTAAAACAAAGGGGGGAGGGAGAGAACAGGGGGTGGGCGGTCCTTACCTGCCCCTGCATGCACCCCCCCCCCCCCCCCCCCCCCCCCCCGCCCGCCGTAGAACCATGGCCCAGGAGTCTGGAGCAGGAGTCCGTGAGCGGAGAGGGCAGGCGCACTGCCTGAGCCCACACCATGCTGTCACAGATCTGGTGGCCTGTGCCAGCAACGCATATGCCCAGAGAGCTGACCCACACTGGGAGTCTTTTCCCAGAGAAGCCTGGCACCATGGAGAGAATCCCTGAAGCAGTCTTCATAACAATCTAGTTCTGCAAGGTCCAGCTCTTTAGAGATGTGAGCATTCAGGGTAAAATCTTCCATCTAATGGCGGGGCAACGGGGATATTTTAAAGATTTATTTATTTATTTTGAGAGAGAGAGAGACAGAATGAGTGAGCAGGGGGAGGGGCAGAGGGAGAGAATCCATAAGCAGACTCCTCTCGCTGAGCATGGAGCCTGACATGGGGCTCCTAGGTGGGGCTCCATGCCAGGCTGGATCCCAGAACCCCGAGATCATGACCTGAGACTAAACCAAGAGTCAGCCGCTCAACTGACTGAGCCACCCAGGTGCCCCTAATTGGGATATTTCAAATTCATCCCAAAAGATTGTTTTATGTGCCACATTACACACTGTGTACTCACATTACTTACTATAGATTGCGTGTATATAGTACCTATATATTGTATATAGAGAGAAATGTTCTGGACACAGGCTCTGCTAATATTGTGGGGTTTTGCTAAAGTAATTTCTCTCTGGCATCCACCCTTGGAGGTCCATCCTCTAGCTCTGGGAGGGGTGCTGTAGGCAGAGTTCCTCCCGAGTGGGAGGCTATTTGCAGGTCTATCTCTCCACCAGCTGCATGTCCACTTCCTTTCCTGAACACACGCATGACCTGACCTGCCTGAGAGAAAGAAGGCCAGGGTCTTGCATCTTTCTAGAGTCTCTGGAAGATTGCCAGTGTTCGGTAGAGTAAGGAAATTCAGCCTTGCCAGAAGTCAAGGGAATGAGTGATGTAGAGGTAAGAATGGACACGAAGGAACTCATCTAGAAGTAGAGTTCTTGAGTCCCCCCCCCCCCCCCCCACATTCCCATGTCACACGGTCTAACTTCTGTTATTGCCCTTTAACCACAGGCTGTGAATCCTTGTGTTTAAATCATGCCCCGGACACTGAGTTCCCTGATGGCCATGGTCACCTCCGTAGCACAGGACCCAGCACAGAGCTTCATTCATCTTTGAGCCTAAAACTGTCCATTGGATGAATGCGTGAATGAATACATAAATACAGAAACAAATGGAGAGGTTTTTAGATCTAGAGATCACCCTGCAAATCAATTATTACTGTTCCTGTTGTGATTCCTGGCCTACTTCACCAGATATTTGTCTGGCTACCTTTTCCTTGACGAGAAGATGCCTAACTGCTGGTTTCTAAATGACTCAGCATCTGGCCAGTCTTAGTGACAGACATGCCCCCAGGCTGGAGCCTGTGATCTTCTCCCTGGAATGATGTGTGGTCAATGGTTTTGATTTTCCAGGGCTGGTTTCATGACTGGTACTTCTTTACTTGAGATGTAGCTAAATTAACCACCCACCATTACTGGAGTTAAGATCTCTGCAGCCATGGTCTTAGGGATTGTGACGGTCATGATGACACTAGGAATGTGTGTGTGTCGGGGTGGGGGGGGTGGCTTGCATTCTATCATAGAGAAAGAGCAGCTGAAGAATGGCCAAGTCACTCACAGCCACCTGCTTCCGGCTTCCCTGGACCTAATTAATCTCCTGGTGTCAGAAATCTGCTGGCCCTGAGCCATCCGCAGGGGAGGCTGGGGCCAGCTCAGTGAAGCAGGCAGAGTTGGTAGCCAGGCGCCAGCATAGGGAGTCAAGGCTTGGATAATGAAAAGAGAGAGAAAAGTTGAGAGCCTGGAATATTCCTAGATTCTTGGACAGAGTAGCAAGTGTCAAATGGGTGGTGATGCTTGAGAGAAGAGCCCATCCCAAGATTTTTTTAATGGCCCCAAGAAGGAAAAAATGAGGCCTATGCCAAAGTAGGCCAAGATAATTGTCAATGTGTAAGACAGGATACCAGGGAAATCTCTGTTGAAGGGGTGGGTGGCAGGAAAAGGGAAGGGATATCCATTGCTGTAGAGGTGCTCAGGGCTTCCATCTGAGGGCGCTGGGGATCCTTCCAGATCAAAGCACTCAATGTATTTACAATGTACTCAGTTACAAATTCTTTTAACATAACGTATCAAGGGGAACATGGCATCAGAAAATGTCCTGGGACAAAAATACCTATGTTGTATGACGCATGAGTGCTTGGCATTATTCCAGCTCTCTGTATTTGTTACTGTCATCAAATACATTGGAAAATCAAGAAATAAAGATATTTAAATGACTAGGTGTTCTCTCCCCCGTCCGGCTCGTCTCCCGCTCCCATCAAAGCCATGACCCAGGGGCCTCTGGTGCTGGGAGGCTAGAGGTGGTCAGAGGAGGCAGTAGAGGGGAGCTCACCGGGTTATCCGTCAGAGTGATCACGTGTGAAGAGCAGTTAATTGGTCTGTGAAGTGCTTCCATTGCTACCCCCACGTAGCACGAGCGTTTCCTCTACATAGTGACGCAGTGTTAATAAGGTACAGGAAGCCAAGTATGATGCCGTAAGTGATGCCAGTCCGGGGCTCTGCCCACGTGGGCCTCCGGACCACCCCACTTGGGGGCCCAGCAGAGGAGATGTGAAGGTGCCTCCCACCAGAATTATCAGGTGGTCTTGAGCCAAATTTTAATTCAGGCTGTTGAATCTCTTGGTTCCGCATCTGTAAAATGAGAATAACAAGATGGTTTTTAGGACTGGGCAGGTACAGATCCTTTCGTATAGCGTCCTGCCACGTACAAGCTGGCTGCTGGCAGAACCACTATTATTACTGCCCTGAAACTGTCATTCTTTGAACAGGGAGGTGATGTAAAGCATCATGTGCCTAAGGCAGCTTTGTTTATTGACAATAAATATTCGGAAGACAATAAAAAACAACTAGAACATTTTTGAATTAGAGTCCAAAAATAGAGAGCAATCCTCAAACAGAGAAAAATAAAGTTAGACAGAAAGGGGGTGCTACGTATGAACCGATCGAGGTACAGAACAATCCTTTCTGGGGTTTATCAGTGTGAGTCAAGGCCACGTAGAAATAACATTTCTGGGATAGTCAAGGTTTTACTGCAAGACCAGTAAAGGGATTCAAATGGGACTACTAAGGATATTGAGGGAAAGAGGGGATTGAATTTTATTATCAGTAAATTAGAACATTTTACCCCAGAGGGGTGGATAATGATGAAATAACTCCCTCTGCCCCTTTAAAAGTCACGAAACAGGACTGGAGTTCAAATAGACACATCAGAAACCGCGAGAGCAAGAGCACTTATGAGACTGGGGTGGTGGGATTTGACATGGAAGGGACCCCTGGAAAGGGTTCCCTTCTCAACCAGAGGCCCAGAGGACGTCAATCCATGCCCCGAAGTGCTAGGAGACGCCCAGGGACAAGAGGGTCGTCCACCCAGTCACTGCACACCCTGGAGGACGGACGACAATAATCGCCCATCTCCATGTGGACAGCACGGGGCAGGGGTGGAGGGGCTTATACCTTGTTTCACCCTCGGGGTCTCATTTGATCCCACTTCAGCTCATTTTAAACTTCTAAAAGAAATCGCGTGAGGCCTCGGAGGCTTCAGGAGATCGGCTGGCTGGCTCAGGAGAGCAGAGAGTCACTAGCACAAATCACCCCCTTTCCCTCCTTGAGGCCTCCTGGTCTGGCCGTTGCCGCACACGGATACCGGCTGGGAATGAGTTGGCACCAGTTCAGGCACAGCCCACAGAAGGCAGGATGGCTGAGCTGACATGAAGAGTAGGGAGAGGGAGAAGAAATGTAGAAACTAATACCCTCAGTGTACAAAGTGCAGTGGCAACAGAGTCTGTGAAAAGTAAACAGAGCCAGAAGCTAAAGGGTGCGTGTGTTAAAGGTACGATATTACCAGCAGAAGCACCAGAAGTAGTGATGTAACGCTACACGTTCAAGGAGCAGAGGATGGAAGGGGTAGCTCATGAGGGAAGAAAATCCCGTAGGTCCCCAGCAGAGTGTGCAGGGGCAGATGGATGAGGCACAAAGATGGATCGAGACCAGCAGAGGTGAAGCCTGTTACATAGGGTTACAGGGGTGCCCTCAGAACAATTACCAAGGGAAAGTGAAACATCTCTGCTGGCTGGTTCTGGGCTATGGAGGGGTCTGGTGAGAATTGGCCACTTTGTATTATAAGCCCTTCTTAATACTTGATTTGTTAATTATGGATGTATATTACTTTAATTTAAAAAATGACCTAGAACCAATTTGCTGTACTTCTAGGACAGAGATATGTCCTGTCCTCTCATAAAGAGCATTTTGAGGAGAAATCCCTCAGGATATTGTAAATACTACGCTTGCCATTTTTGACTCCCAGGAAAATCATTGCTCACAACTCTTTGTTTTTAAAATATCTGTTTTAATATTATTTAGGTAGAGTAAGGCCAACAGATCAGGGATGACTGCCATTGACAGGACAGTTTGTTACTCACAGTTCCCAGAGGAGAGGACACCCGCATAGGGCCACACAGTGTGGCGCCAGGGTTGATGAGGAAGAAGAAGTGGAGGGGAAAAGGGGGTAGGAGCATTTCTTGTGGTTTCTGTCAGAAGGATTGGCCAGGTTGAATAATGTCAGCAGGCTGTGGGCATAGGGACTGTCCCCAGTTGTCTAGTACCTGGCCCTGGAGTGATCAGGGCAAGGGGGTAGTGGTCCAGAGGCTGAGAGCTGTTGAAGGGAGTGGGAAGGGGATGTGGGCTAGGAATTTTGCATCTGCACTGCATTCTGTTGGTTTGCATTCGACACACACGTTCAAAGGCAAGTTATGTGCTATCTCTAGGAAGTCCCTAACCCTAGGAGGGGCAGGCCCTCCAGGCCAGCAAGGCCCAAAGATGTCCACGCATCAGCGTAAGGAAAAACTAAAGACATGGTTAGTATATCTTTTAAAATGGTTTTTTTTCTGTCCAAACACATCCAGTGTCTATTGCCTGCATCAGTAAAATAATATTAAAAAGAAAGTAACCATTGCTAGATATTGTCACACCAGGTGGTGGCTCATGGCTCACAAGGGCCTTTAGCCCATTAACCATCATTGATGGGTGGTGATACAGTCTTCTGTTTATACCTCTGCTATTTGCCCAGCATTTCCCATCATCAGCCTATCTGCCTCTGAGCCAGAACCACACACAGGGCCCATCCAGCGGGCAGCGTGTCCTAGGCGCGCACGGGATGAGCGATTCTGTTGGCCCCAGGCCTTGTAGAGCAAGCAACCTTCTGGTTTGACTTCAGTCCGCTCTGAGAAAGAGAATTCGCCTACGCCACCCAGGGGACCGTGAGACATCTCGTACCATCTCAACAATCGATACTTTGGCTATCTATCAACTTTTAGTGCTTTTGCTGTGCAGGAGCTAAGTCCTGCTCCCAACCCTTCCCGAGGCCTGTACGAGTAGGGGATATATTTTGGGACCTCTGAACAGTTGTCTCCATGAAAGCTGCGGAGTCCCGTCTGATGTTTTATCTGTGTGCTCTCATGTTGTTTCTATCAATCTTTTGGCAATAAGGTCATCGGTTAAAGCCTAGAAATAGGAAATAGCTGGTGACATAGAGTGAAGGCCTCACCGCAGAAAAAGAGAAGCAGAGTGACAGCTTTGCCTGAGGCCCTCCCTAGCTCGGTTATGTCTTCATAACACAAACAAATGGAAGAGTCCTCTGCCTTTAAAAAGAAAAAATCTGGAACCTACTAGTCCTTTTCATTTTTCCCAGTAAATCGTTGGCAGAAATCTTCCAAACTGTTTACTTAATAATTTGTTAAAAAGTATAGTTTTGCAGTTGGATGATTTGTTTATTTTTTTCCCTCCGAGAATCAAATGTTACATCCAGAGCTTGCTTGTTAGGATGGAAGCCGTGTGGTCAATTTGGATTTTGATGAATGTCCCACCCCCACCCGAGGCTGCAGGAGACTTGCTTTGGAGGTCTGTCCTGGCTCCCCCCAACGTTGGCTGTCATGTCCCCTTTTCTGGTCCACTGTCTAGTTTCCGTGGTCTGCCATTGGGAAGTTTAAGGGGGGAACGCACACAACCGTGTGTGTGGCCCAGGTACACAGGGCGTTGTGGCGCTGCTCCGCTCGGGGGAGCCTGGCTACCTAGAAAAAGGGAAATAAAATCAGTTTGTAACAAGCAAAGTCTAATGAACTGTGGCCTCTTTTAATCATCAACAGTTTATCCACTGAAAACATCACGTGGGACAAAGAATCAAAGAACTTTTAGATGAATAGTCCATATGGTTTTATATGCGAGGGAGTGAGGGAGAGAGGGAGGGAGGGCGGGAGGGCGGCCAGTCGGCTTCCTGTGAGCTGGTGTGTGTGCGTGGAGTCGGTTCAGCTCTCCACCTGCCCATTTGGCCTCCTGGCCCCAGATAAAGCTGCCCTCACTATGCCTGCGGTGGACAATTCACTGATGATTCTGGGTGACATGAGGTACATTGGGGGATGCTCTGTCCACAGACGAAAGCCCACAGGTGGGAGCATCAGCACAAGCACCCTTGTCCAGTGGCGACATGATGGGGGATGGCGGGCCTGCGGACGGAGGGAAGCATCCACGTTTCAGCTCTATGAAAGGTCCAGATGTCTCTGTAAAAAGTTGGCTGCCTGGTGTGACTGGGAAAGACCAGAGACTTGGCCCTGGAAGGTTGGGTCTGGAGCTCTGTTCATTTCATCTCTTTTTCTCCTGTGGGGAAGACATTTGAGATTGTGGAGTTGGCTAAATCCACGGGAAACAAGACGCTTGAGCTTAACAGTGCGATCCAGGTTTGAGCAAACCGAGCTCACGCCCTGTGAAAACCTGCAGAGGAATTTTCACCTCATGGTGTGTCAAGGTGAAAAGCCACTAAGGAAACCAGAGAGGGTGGTACCAGAAAGATGTTTTCTGCCTCAGGGGCCAAGTGGCTTCTCTTCAACCATTAGCACTAGGAGCCCTAGAAGGTTTGTTTCTGAGCAGCCGATTCCCAGAGGGCCCCCCATGGCCTGTAGGTGCTCACCCTGAGACCAAGAGTGTAGTGTGTGCACGGCGCCCCATCGGGAGGGGAAAGGCAGGCCTGAAGAGAGGAGTAAGGGAAAACCCCCAAACAAAATGCAAACGTGAGCAGTGCAAGGACTGTGGGTTAGCCAGCGTTCCTGCCATGGGGGGCAGAGAGAGAGGGAGAAGCTGAGTGGGCCCCAAGCTCTCCCATGGCACCTTCCAGCCACTTCACCCACTGGCCTCAGCTGCAGGCCTTCACATTCATGCCAGTGGTAGAAACAGTGGTGCCCTAGCTCAGGCGAACACCTTTCTTCTCCCTTTGTAAATCCTTCTCTCTGACCCGGTGATTAGGCCCCTGCCAACCTTCACTTCGCCTTACACCACCAGCCGCGCCCAGGCGGCCAGCTCTCCGGTCCCCTGTAAGAGCGCCCTCTGCTGGCCATGGCGTCTCCTGTCTGGCCAGCAAGCTGGCTGCTTTTCTCAAGACTCAAAGCTGGGGAGAGCACAAACCACTGATCACTCTCACCCCATGCGTGCATCTTGCCTTGTGCCAAACACGGGAAGAAACTGTCCCGCCTCTGCTCGAACACCTGCAGGGACAGGAAGCTCATTAGCAGTCCATTCCATTGTTGTCAACTCAGACCACTGGAAATATCTTCCCTATGCTGAGCCAATACCTGCCTTTTGTTGCTCATTCCACTTGTCCTAACGCTGTCCTCTCAAGCCACCCTGAGCAAGCACATTTCTGCTTCTCATGACCACCCTTCAGGAGTTTGAACCCAACCATCAGCTAATCCCAGTCCTTCCCCTCTTTCTAAACCCTCTTAGGTCCTCCAGCCATCCCAGTGGGAGGTCATTTCAGCAGCTGGATCCTTCACTTCTCGACACAATCCACTCCTCAAACACCCTGTAAGTAGAGTCTGACCAGTGCCCAAGATGGATGTCACTTCCCGGGTCTGGTGACTGGACCTGGAACACACAGGTCGGGGGGTCACAGCAGTTGAGGTACCACAACCTGAGCACTTTTTTTTTTTTTTAAGACGGGGGGGGGGGGGGGGGGGGCAGAGGGAGAGAGAGAATCTCCAGCAGACTTCCCGCTGAGCGCAGAGCTCGACACGGGCCCAATCTCATGACCCTGAGATCATGACCTGAGACAAAATCAAGAGTCAGATGCTCAGTGGACTGAGCCATCCAGGTGCCCCTCACAACCTGTGCACTTCTGATACACTTTAAGTTTATGTTCAAATTTAATTCGTTTATATATATGCTAAGTAATCCCACCCATTAATCTAGCCAGCAAACATTTTTCTTTCTTTTTTTTATTAGTTTCAGGGGTAGAATTTAGTGATTCATCAGTTGCACACAACACCCCGTGTTCATTACATCACGTGTCCTCCTTAATGCCCGTCACCCAGTTACCCCATCCCCCCACCCACCTCCCTTCCAGCAACTCTCAGTTTCCTAGGGTTAAGTCTCTTACGCTTTATCTCTCTCTCTGATTTCATCTTATTTTATTTTTCCTTCCCTTCCCCTATGTTCATCTATTTTGTTTCTTAAATTCCACATATGAGTGAAATCATATGGTATTTTGTCTTTCTCTGACTGACTTACTTCATTTAGTATAATATCCTCTAGTTCCATCCACGTTGTTGCAAACGGCAAGATTGCATTCTTTTTGATGGTGGAATAATATTCTATTTTATATATATATATATATATATATATATATATATATATATATATATATATATACCACATCTTCTTTATCCATTCATCTGTCGATGGACATCTGGGCTCTTTCCATAAGTTGCCTAATGTGGACATTGCTGCTATAAAATATTGGGTTGCATATGCCCCTTGGATCACTACGTTTGTATCCTTTGGATAAATACCTAATAGTGCAGTTTCTGGGTCATAGGGTAGCTCTATTTTTAACTTTTTGAGGAACCTCCATACTGTTTTCCAGAGTAGCTAACAAACATTTAATTCCCACCATGTGCCAGGCAGTTGTTACCACTGTCATTTGGTCTTGGTACATCTTCACAATTTCTGTATTAAATTTCTTCCTGGTTTATTATGTCCATAATTCTCATGTCCAAAGATCATTTGAGATGTGGATTAGTTTTATATATCCAGTATATCTGTTACACCTTCCAGATCAATTTGATGAGTTTGGCAGGTAACCTTTCTATGTCTTAGTGCTTCTGACTACCATGATCCATCTTAATTATTTAAAGAGGCCACGCAGCTCCTAGAGAGCTCCTTCGGATCCACATTCATCACACCCCTTTGTGAAAGATGGTTCAATCAACTACCAAGGCTTTTATGAGGAGCCCATGAGGATCTTGTCCTGTCATCTTTAGATTGATCAAAAAGCTTCCACATGTCACCTTGTCACATGCCTCATAAAAACCCAGAGACACTGAGCCCACCACATCCCTATGTGCAGCCTAGTAAGTGCATTCATGTTTCCTTGCTCTGCTGTGGGGTTTTGACATATTTCTTTTAAGTGGCCCCTATTAGGAGCTAGCTTATTGCTCGGCTGACCAGGCCAGACACTGAGGTCCCGCCGCTGCATACAGAGGCATGGTCGATTCTGGTTCAAACTTCTGTTTTATGCCCTTGACCCAGAAAGCAGGCTAGCACTGAAGCTTTGTTCCCTGGGAGCATCCCCTGGGAGGAGGGTGCTTTGTTTCTCTCCCGTGCTTAGCAGTGCCTTGTCTTGGCTGAAATGTCTCAAGTCTTAGCGCCTCCCTGGTTCCCTGGGGAGGCTATTTTAGTCTAATAATAAATGGCATTCTTAACAAGGACTTCCTGATATTAGTCATAAATTGTCCTGCACTGATTTCACACTATTATTCATTCTTAAACCTTTGGTTTTTAATACAACTTAACACCCATCTCTTTGGTCTGTGCCCAAATATGTGTTATGTGTATGAGATGTATGACAAGGACCTTATGCAAGATAGTTACTATTTTATATATATTTTATAATATATACTACATTATAATATACACACAAAAAAGTCAGAATTTTATCTCACTTTAAAATATCTTAAAGTGATGGTTGAGGCCTAAGATGTGACTGTGGAGAGGCGGAAACGTGTGTGAGAATCTGTGACCAGAAATCAAGAGTTCGCTCTGTTCTGCTGTGTGACATTGGAGAATTGCTATTTCTCTCTGGGCCTCAGTTTTATTGCTTATACGATGAATGGCTGGGACATCCCTCCTAACTCTTCTACAATGTATGTAGATGATCACTCACAATATAGACCCATTGTCTCTGACACCCGTAACTTGATGCTTATAATAGTACCCCTATTACTACTAGTACTGTAATAATAATGAGCACTTTTGACTATGTGTTTGTGACTTTGAATTCAGCAATTTTCTTCATTCTTATAATAAACCTATGAGGTAGATATGCCATTCTCATTTATAGGTGGGAAAGACTGAGGTCTGTTGCACTCAAATCTCTTACTGAGATGAATGCACCATTATGTGACAGCTGAACAGCCCGGTCTGTCTGAATCCATTACGTTCTTCTGCCAGGACTTCAGCACGGTGATCCTGAGTGGACACAGAGAGTCTAGAACTAGTTCAATGTCCCACGTGGGGGCCACTAGTGGCCATAGAGTCCTTGACATGTGGCCAGTCCAAATTCAAATGTGCTGCAAGTGTGAAATGCACAGTGCATTTTGTGTAAATGGAAGCCATCTCATTAATAATCTTTTATATTGATAATATGTAGAAATGATAGTTTGGATATATTGAGTTAAAACAAATACGTCATAAACATCCATCTCATCTGCTTTTACTCTGCTTGATGTGGCGACTAGACAATTGTATGTGATGGACAGGGCTCAGCGTGCAGCCCATGCTCTGCTGCCACGGAGGGTGCTGATCGAGAGGACTTGACCTCCATTGTGTTGTTTTCAAGGCAAGGAAGGCAACAGGGGAGAAATGCCCAAGGAAATATTTCCCCCCAAATCAGAAGAGAGCCTTATCCACATGACTCAGTTTCCCCAGTCCTTGCCAGGATTATTTCACAATCAACATTTCAGAGACTTGTAGGGCACCCGGCGCTCCTCTCTGCCCGGCCTTCCCCACCAAGCAGCCAGTGGCCACTCCATTATAGCCCCGCCCTGCGGCAAATTCCACTCTCCCCACACGTCACGAAGCAGCTTCCTGGTAATCAGGACCCGGCCAGCCCTGCAGATGTGGCCCCGGAGCCACCTGCCTGTCCAACAGTGACAAGGGAGTCAAAGGTCTCAGGCTCAGTACAGGGCCTAGGGCAGGAGTATGGCATCTGTAGCCCAGTGAGTTTTCTGCCAAAGCCTTGGGAAGGACCCCGGTGTCTGGGGAAAGCTGAAACGGTTCTAGAAGTGGAAAGGATAGCGTGTTTCCTGGACAGACTGTGCACGTGACTGCATTTGCCCAAGGGCCCCCTTGGAGCTTCTGCAGACAACTGGATAACCAGACTCACAGCAAATCACTCCCACTGTGCGTGGAAACTGTGTGAAGATTTGAAAATAGTCCGGGGAGGGGAGCGTTCCTAATAAGAACAGTAATAATACTGAGGTGTGTATGATTACAGGTAAGAGAGATGATTCGTGGAAATAGCGCCTCACGTGGCTAGAAGAAAACTCAGCTGGATTAAGAAGATGGAGAGGGACTGGTAATGATTCCTCGCCGCCCAAGTGCCGGAAGGTACGAGGGTAAAGGAGGGTAAAGGAGGGCATAAGTGTTCATGCTCAACGTCGTTCTGGTTGGAGGTCGGCTCCTCAGAGTCTGCACCTTCTTAAATGTTGGGCCCTTGGCGGGGCGGTGCGTGGCTGGCCTCACCCGTGTTCCAGCCCTGACCAGGAGGGTTGTTAAGGACCTACTTACATTAGCTTATCTAATCCATACAAAAGTGTTGGGGTTCAAAAGGATTATCCCCATTTTATGATGGAAGAAACTGAGGCTCAGGTTCAAAGTCACATGGCAAAAAAGCTCGCACACGTTCCCTGCACTGCAGAGCTCCCTCAATTTAGTCTCTACAATTTGCTTAAAAAGATTTCTGAATTTTTCCAAACTTTAAAACAACGCTGGAGGGCATGTGGATGAATCTGGATGGTCTTGGCTCTGCCACTGACTGGCTGTTTGACTTTAGGCCAATTCCTTAATTTCTTGGTTTTTAATGTGGACGATTCGTTTGTAGGATGAAATGGGAATACATTTCAGCACATAAAATGCTCAGAAAGTGCCTGGCACAGTAAAGACAGTAAACACTGTCATAATCTGGAGGCAGGACAGGAAAAAAACAAACACACACAAGGCGGTGAAGGATGAGCCTGAGTTTTCTGGGCAATGAGGTAAGCTGCCGTACCGGCCTCAGCTCCTTTGGGAAGTACGAGAGGACCTGAGAATGCCAGGAGCGGAAGGAAGGGGCAGGGGCAGGAAAGGTTGAACCAAGAAGGTCTAGAACATCAGCTGAGGAAATGGTCATCATTAAGCTGTGAAATGAGTACCACAGAAAGCTTTAAATGGAAGGCTGACACAGTAACATTTGGGTTCTGGAACATGGACTGATTCAGGAAAATGCATGTCTGCCATGAGGGCTTGTCCAGACCTTGGTCCTTTTACACCCGGATTTACAGAGCCTCTTCTAAGCCCAAAATACCTTTGTCCAATCCTGGCTCCATAGATAATTCAGGGAATGCTGAGAGTCCAGGATATATCCCAGAACCTCCTTTCATGCATTCCAGGACATAATCGTTGGTACTTGCTGCGTCGTATTCTTACAGGGATTGGTCTTTGTACCTCCCCTATCCCTCTGTCCATTTCCTATGTTTCCAAACAGGTTGTTTAAAAAGGGACATAGTCCCTGTTTGTGTTGGAATCCACCGCATACCTCCTTCTGAGCTGCTGTCCCAGAGATACTGGCCTGCTTGGTGCTGGAGAGTGAGGGGGCATTGCCCACACAGCCTGATGAAGGGCTCCTGGCAGCCACGAGCCGAGAGAGGAGCCGGGGCTCTCCAGGAGCGCACTGGACTCCGGAGGTAGCCCATGCCCCCTCAGACAGGACCTCCTTAATTCAGACCCTCTGGCTCTCTTAGTGTTGCGGATGGCCATGGCAAAGGGGAAGCTGGCTTCTCCCCCAGGGAAGGGGATGAGGGGGTAAGATTACCAGCAACATCATTATTCTTACTTTCCATTTCTGGGGTAAGGAGATTGGGGTCCAGTGAAGGTCTGTTCTGCTCAAGATCACTCAGCTCACAGGTGACAGAAGTAAGATTCACATTCGATTTGTGTTGCCTCAGAATTCTGAGCAAATTCTGCCCTACCGGCAGCCTCTCAGCCCTGAGACTGGCACCAATTTTCCCAGTTTTCTGCTCTTGTTTGAATCAATTCTCCATCTTCATTGCTTGAATGACACTTATGAAAGGTTACTTCGGTAGGTTTCCTGTGCCCCACCTACTTCCTTCTGTGTGGAGACAAGTAAGATTGGCCTTAAAACTGCTCCTGGCCAGTCCATTGGCAGGTGCTTCTCCCACCAGCCCCAGCCCCTCCCACCATCACTGACTCCCACCACCACCTGCCTTAGCCCCTCCAACCATCCTTGTCCCTGTCCATCAGCATTGGCCTATCCCACCAGCTGGAGCTCGCTCCTCCATGCTCTCCCACAGTTCTTTGCAGCTGGTGACTTTAGGGCCTTGCAGGATTTCCGACCTCTCTTTTGGACACTGCTGCCTGGGATCATGTCCCCTAAATGGAGATGGGAATCTTTGCTGCCCATATCTGTGTTCCCCAGACCACCTCAAAAGTAAATAGGAGTTTAGCTGACCCTTAAAGGTTTGAGAGGCTGGGGGGCAGGTAGTAAAATGCCAGTAGCAGATAGTAAACAAATAAAACTGAATGTACGCCAGCCTTGTTTTTTCAAAGTATTCAGCCACCTCATGCCTCTGGGAATTTCTCACTGAATGCATTTCTCCTAAGGGGTCCATGCGACTCTGCCCTCATTCCTCCTCCCCTCCCCTAAAAAGCATCCACTGTCATCGTTGCCTTCCTCCACATCCACATTCCCTTTGATTTCCTAGACAACATCTTGTAGCTCTCTTCCTTTTACTCTTTCCAAATAACTTCCAGGGAGCCTCCTCCTTTACAACAAAGACCATCTACTTTGTAGCAAGATTGCTCTGCTAACTCAGGTTCAGAGATCAACAAAATGAGTTTGGGTTTTTTTTTTTTTTTTTTGGTGTGTTTTTACTTTGCCGCACACTCACAGACACAGAGGGATGCTTTACTTTGGACTGTATCTAGTAAGGTCCAGAGTGAGGCTACCAGCCAATACGTGTCCCATCATGCATCCCGCTGGTGCCTTCATCCCCAGGGCTGTCACAGGGACATTGCCAGCTGGGTCCTGGCGCGCCAAGGATGGCCGGCTAGGGAAAGTGAGTCTCTCTTCTCTGAGGCTGTTAGCTGTTACTATGCCAAGACCCTTCCACATTTCACTTTTGGTCATCGTTTGAAGAAGTTCCCTGGCTCCATTTTTAATTTATTTTATTTAATTAATTAATTGATTTTTTTTGAGAGAGAGCAGAGGGCAGGGTCAGAGGCAGAGGGAGAGAGAGAGTCTTAAGCAAGCTCCACCCTCAGCACAGAGCCTGACACAGGGCTCTATCTCACGGCCCTGAGATCATGACCTAGGCTGAAATCAAGAGCCTGTCGTTTAACCCACTGAGCCAGCCAGGCACCCCCGGCTCCCTTTGTTAAACAAGGCAGCTGTGAGTGTTGTAACTGGAGTGTCATGTCCCTGACAACTTCCAGATTTACTCTTAAAAATATTTTTTCAGTTATAACTTGAGGTTATCATTTTATCATCAAATCACTTAGTAGAAAATGCTACATTTGGGTCCCATCATGGATAATCACCCCAAAGAGAGGGTTCATTCCAGGAAACACCAAAGTCAAGAAAGCTCTTGGTAAATTTAAGGCTCACAAGGTCAACCGCCTTGGCAGCTGAGCAGCATGTGGTCACCCTGAGACAGTCAGGCTGGAGGGACAAGCACCGTTTTTCTCCGCTTCCCTTTCTGTGCACCCGGAGTCAGGCACCCTCCGTGTCCTGAGTCAAAGAAGAACTGCCCCCGCTCCCCTTTCCTTTTAACCCATGGCCTCATGGCACATTGCAATGGAAGCTGTGGGGTAAAGGTAAAGGGGAGCCCTCTCTCCCCTTTTCTGATTATTGTCTTGTTATACTCTCCTCTGCCCCCGAGAACATTGCCTGTTCTAGGCATCCTTTCTCATACTTGATGTCCCATTTCAGTTCACGGAGATATTGGTCACGTGCATGCTGCAGCCGGAATATGAAAACCATAAATCGAGAGCACAGCTCCAGGCTGGGGCCAGCTGGACCTCTGTATTTTCTACCTGGTCTGTCTTCCTCATCAACATCCCCTCAGAGCCACACAGCACTCTAAGATCCCATGCATTTTCATATCCATTTGTTCTCATTTGCCAGTTATTTACGTGGTTAGAAAGTCAAAGTAAAGGCAATTTCCCTCCGTGTTATAGAGGGATAATTAATGCTAAGCCAGGGCGGGTACCTTTCCAAACAAGGGCATGGTAGGTTTTCTGATATTTGGCCTAAGCTATTTTAGCTTTACCAGCTATCAAAGAGAACATATTTGCCTGGTGGTCTATTAAATGCTAGAATATGATTATTCTGGTGGTGGATATATTATACAGATATAATAGGGGAAGTTGTCATCTGAAACTCTGATGACACCAACAAAGCTTCAAACAGCTCCTGAGGTATGTGATGGCTAGCAAATGAAACTAACTAATCATGGGAATCACATACAAAGCTAATTATATAACTTGATAAAGGGTATCCATGAAAAGCTCACAGTAACATCATACTTAGTGGTAAAATACTAGATATTTTTCCTCTAAGATCAGGAACAAGGCAAGGATGTCTGCACTGGCCACCTCTGTTGAACATTATCCTGGAGGTTCTAGCAGTGTGGCGTTAAGCAAGAAAAAGAAATAAAAAAGGATCCAGATGGGAAGAAAGAATTTAAACTGTATTTGCAGATGCTATGGTCTTGTATATAGAAAGTCCTAAAGGATCCACTAAAAACTATTAAAACTATTAGAGATGAGTTCGGCAAAGTTTCTGTATTCAAGATCAATATACAGAGCAAGATGGCGGGGGAGTAGGAGACCTGGATTTCGTCTCCTCTCAGGAATTCAGCTGGATGGGGATCAAACCATTCTGAACACCTACAAACTCAACAGGAGATCGAAGAAGAGCAACAACTCTCTGAACAGAAAAGCGACCACTTTCTGGAAGGTAGGACGTGCGGAGAAGTGAATCCGAGGCGATATTCGGGAGGATAGACGGTGGGGGAGGGGCCTCCATTGGCCGCTTCTGGCAAGTGACAGAGCCACGGAGCACAAAATCGGAACTTTTAGAAGTCTGCTCCGCTGAGGGACGTCACTCTGGTGGCGAAGTGGGGGGTGGAACCCTCGCGGGACAGTGTGGTCTCAGGACCCTCGGGGTCACAGAAAGACCGGGGGTGCCTGAGTGCGGCAGAGCTCCCAGGTATCGGAGCGGGGAAGCCGGCTGCAGAGACGGAGCCCAGGCGCGGGCTCTCAGCTCGGGGTTGTCATAAACCGTGATCCGCAGCACAGTCGGGCCACTGCTCCTCCAGCAGGGACCCAACAAGCGGCAGATCCGGGGAGACTCACCTTCTTCCCCCGGGAGGAGAGGTGCGGGAGCGCACCGCGGGGATCTGCTGGGTTTGGAGACTCCACCCGGGGTCGGGTGCCAGATAGAAACGCGCGGTCACAGGCCGGGTGAGCACGGAGTGCGGCCGGAGACCGGGGACACGGGAGTGATTGACTGCTTTTCTCTGGGGGCTCGCTGAGGAGCGGGACCCCGAGTTCTCGGCTCCGCCGGGGCGGAGACTGGGAGGCCGCCATTTTCACTCTCCGCCTCCA
>NW_022589751.1:2378944-2457968 GCF_004348235.1 Phoca vitulina | reverse complement strand
ATGATCCTCTCAATAGATGCAGAAAAAGCATTTGACAAAGTACAGCATCCTTTCTTGATCAAAACTCTTCAGAGTATAGGCATAGAGGGTACATACCTCAATATCATAAAAGCCATCTATGAAAAACCTACAGCGAATATCATTCTCAATGGGGAAAAACTGAGAGCTTTCCCCCTAAGGTCAGGAACGTGGCAGGGATGTCCACTATCACCACTGCTATTCAACATAGTATTGGAAGTCCTAGCCACAGCAATGAGACAACAAAAAGAAATAAAAGGCATCCGAATTGGCAAAGAAGAAGTCAAACTCTCACTCTTTGTAGATGATATGATACTTTATGTGGAAAATCCCAAAGACTCCACCCCAAAACTGCTAGAACTCATACAGGAATTCAGTCAAGTGGCAGGATATAAAATCAATGCACAGAAATCAGTGGCATTCCTATACACCAACAACAAGTCAGAAGAAAGAGAAATCAAGGAGTCGATCCCATTTACAAATGCACCCAAAACCATAAGATACCTAGGAATAAATCTAACCAAAGAGGCAAAGGATCTGTACTCAGAAAACTATAAAATACTCATGAAAGAAATTGAGGAAGACACAAAGAAATGGAAAAACGTTCCATGCTCATGGATTGGAAGAACAAATATTGTGAAGATGTCAATCCTACCTAGAGCAATTTACACATTCAATGCAATCCCCATCAAAATACCATCCACTTTGTTCAAAGAAATGGAACAAATAATCCTAAAATTTGTATGGAACCAGAAAAGACCCCGCATAGCCAGAGGAATGTTGAAAAAGAAAAGCAAAGCTGGTGGCATCACAATTCCGGACTTCCAGCTCTACTACAAAGCTGTCATCATCAAGACAGTATGGTACTGGCACAAAAACAGACACATAGATTAATGGAACAGAATAGAGAGCCCAGAAATGGACCCTCAACTATATGGTCAACTAATCTTTGACAAAGCAGGAAAGAATGTCCAATGGAAAAAAGACAGTCTCTTCAACAAATGGTGTTGGGAAAATTGGACAGCCACATGCAGAAGAATGAAACTGGACCACTTCCTTACACCACACACAAAAATAGACTCCAAATGGTTGAAAGACCTCAATGTGAGACAGGAGTCCATCAAAATCCTAAAGGAGAACACAGGCAGCAACCTCTTCGACCTCAGCCGCAGCAACTTCTTCCTAGAAACATCGCCAAAGGCAAGGGAAGCAAGGGCAAAAATGAACTATTGGGACTTCATCAAGATAAAAAGCTTTTGCAAAGCAAAGGAAACAGTCAACAAAACCAAAAGACAACTGACAGAATGGGAGAAGATATTTGCAAATGACGTATCAGATAAAGGGCTAGTATCCAGAATCTATAAAGAACTCATCAAACTCAACACCAAAAGAACAAAGAATCCAATCAAGAAATGGGCAGAAGACATGAACAGACATTTTTCCAAAGAAGACATCCAAACGGCCAACAGACACATGAGAGAGTGTTCAGTATCGCTCGGCATCAGGGAAATCCAAATCAAAACCTCAATGAGATACCACCTCACACCAGTCAGAATGGCTAAAATTAACAAGTCAGGAAATGACAGATGTTGGCGGGGATGTGGAGAAAGGGGAACCCTCCTACACTGTTGGTGGGAATGCAAGCTGGTGCAGCCACTCTGGAAAACAGTATGGAGGTTCCTCAAAAAGTTGAAAATAGAGCTAGCATATGATCCAGCAATTGCACTCCTGGGTATTTACCCCAAAGATACAAAAGTAGGGACCCAAAAGGCTACGTGCACCCCGATGTTTATAGCAGCAATGTCCACAATAGCCAAACTGTGGAAGGAGCCAAGATGTCCATCGACAGATGAATGGATAAAGAAGAAGTGGTATATATATACAATGGAATATTATGCAGCCATCAAAAGGAATGAGATCTTGCCATTTGCAACGACGTGGATGGAACTGGAGGGTATTATGCTGAGCGAAATAAGTCAAACAGAGAAAGACATGTATCATATGACCTCACTGATATGAGGAATTCTTAATCTCAGGAAACAAACTGAGGGTTGCTGGAGTGGGGGGTGGGGTGGGAGGGATGGGGTGACTGGGTGATGGACACTGGGGAGGGTATGTGCTCTGGTAAGCGCTGTGAATTGTGCAAGACTGTTGAATCTCAGATCTGTACCTCTGAAACAAATAATGCAATATATGTTAAGAAAGAAAAAAAGAAGAAGAAGAATGTAGCAGGAGGGGAAGAAGGAAGGGGGGGAAATCGGAGAGGGAGAAGAACCATAAGAGACGATGGACTCTGAAAAACAAACTGAGGGTTCTAGAGGGGAGGGGGGTGGGAGGATGGGTTAGCCTGGTGATGGGTATTGAGGAGGGCACGTTCTGCATGGAGCACTGGGTGTTATGCACAAACAATGAATCATGGAACACTATATCTAAAACTAATGATGTAATGTATGGGGATTAACATAACAATAAAAAAATTATTAAAAAAAAGATCAATATACAAAAATCAATCGTATCTCTATTTACTAGCAATGAACAATCTGAAAATAGAATTAAACAATCCCATTTTAATAGCATCAAAAAGGATAACATATTTTGGAATAAATTTTACAAAAGAAATGCAAGACTCGCACATTGAAAACTACAGGATATCATTGAAATAAAGAATTAAATTAAATAACTGGCAAGACTTCCCATATTTCCCATATTCATGGATTGGAAAACTTAACATTGTTAAGATGACAATACTTCCAATAATCTACAGATTAGTGCAATTCTTATCAAAATCAAAACTTCCTTTTTGAAGAAATGGACAGGCTGATCCTCAAATTTATATGGAATTGCAAGGGGCTCTGAATAGTTGAAAAAATCTTGAGAAAGAAAAACAGGTAGACGACTCACACTTCCTCATTTTAAAACTTACAAAACTAATCAAGACAGTGTGGTATTGCATAAGGGTAAATAAAGAGGTCAGTGATCTAGAATTGAGAGTCTGTACATAAACCTTCACACCTATTATTAATTGATGGGTGTCAAGGTCACTCAGTGGGGGAAGGCATACTCTTCTCAACACATGGTGCTTAAAACAACTGGATATCCATATGCGAAAGAATGAAGTTCAACTCTTACCTCATACCATATAGAAAAATTAACTCAAAACAAATCAAAGATATAAATGTATCTTTGTAAAAATTAAAACTATACAGGGGCGCCTGGGTGGCTCAGTCGTTAAGCGGCTGCCTTCGGCTCAGGTCATGATTTCAAGGTCCTGGGATCGAGTCCCACATCGGGCTCCCTGCTCAATGGGAAGCCTGCTTCTCCCTGTCTCACTTCCCCTGCTTGTGTTCCCTCTCTCGCTGTGTCTTTCTCTGTCAAAATAAATAAATAAAATCTAAAAAAAAAAAAAAAAAAATTAAAACTATATATTTCTTTGTAAGAGTCAAAACTATAAAATTCTTTGAATAATACATAGAGTTAATCTTAACAACCTTGGATTTGTCAATGAATTCTTAGATATGACACCAAAAGCACATGCAACAAATGAAAAAAATTAATGTCAGACTTCATAAAAATTAAAAACTTGTGCATCAAAGGATACCATCAAGAAAGTGAAAAGACAGCCAATATGGGAGAAAGTATTTACAGATCATATATCAAATAAGGGTCTGGTATCCAGACAAATAACCCAATAAAGAGTGGGCAGAGATTGATTGATTGATTGATTATTAAAAAGACTACACAAATGGCCAATGAACACATGAAAGTATGTTCAACATCATTTGAGAAATGCAATAAAAAACACTTCACCCTCACTGGGATGACTATAATAAAAAAGACAGGCAATAACCAGTGTTGACAACGATGTGGAGAAACTGGAGCCCTTAGATATATTGTTGGTAAGAATGTGAAATGGTGCAGCCTCTTGGGCAAACAGTTTGGCAATTTCTGAAAAAGGTAAACATACAGTTACCATTGACCCAGCAATTCCACACTTGGATATATGTCCAAGAGAATTTAAAACATGTCCACACAAAAATTGTGCTTGAGTGTTCATAATAGCCTTGTTAATAACAGCTATAAATCGAGAACAACCTAACTGTCCATTAACTGGTGAATGGATAAACAAAACATGGTATATACATGCAATGGGATATTACTTGGCAATGAAAAGTAATGAAATACTGACCCCTGCTACAACATGGATGGACCTTGAAAACATGCTAAGTGGAAGAAGCCAGACACAAAAGACCACATATATATGATGTTTTACATTTTATTTTCAGAATAGGTAAATCCATAGAGATAGAAAATCCTTGCCAAGGTGGAGGTGGTTGAGGGTAGGGATAGGGAGTGACTGTTAGTGGGCATGGGTTTTCTTTTGAGAGTGATGACATGTTCTGGAATTAGATAATGGTGATGATTGCACAACCTTATGAATATACTAAGAACTCCTCAATTGTACATTTTAAAAAGGGTGAGTTTTATGATATGTGAATTATATGTCAATAAAGCTATTACTAAAAATATGTTGATTATTTTTCAATGTCACTAAACTCCATACTGTGTTAAGGTTGAAATTTCTGCTCACTTTTTAAAGAAGATCTGGTCATGGTCACCTAAGAAAAGAAATCATTTTTCAATCTGATGACTGGATCTCCTATATATGGCTGGTGAGCAGAGTTCTCATTACTAAAATGTTAGGCTTAGACTACCGCTGAAAGAGTGCAGATGTTGTGACCACCATGGTTATGCAATTGTCTCCAGATGGAGCTTCCCTTGTAGATGACATGGCTTCCTTCAGTTACCACAAGTGAGGTATGATATGGAGGTTACCAAGGTTACCTTGATGTTGGTAAGTCCAACATAAAATGCATTTCCCAGAGGAGGCTCTTTGGTCATGTTAGAAAACCCTTCCTCCTCCCTCCTCCCCCAGGTTCTGGAAAGTTTATTATTCAGGTTCAGAGCTAAACTTTGCCATGAGTGAATATGGATGGTCCTCCTAGAAGCCCTGCCTCCTCAGCCTCCTGAGCGGAGTGGGGCAGGGTCAGTCCTGCTGAGCCAATGGCAGGAGATGCAGAGCTGTGTGTCCACCTTCCAGCCCAGCCTGTTGTGTGTGTGTTGAGACCTCAGCTTCCCTCTGTTGTCACCGCTGAGATGGCTGCTCTCCTACTGGTAAAATATGGTTTCTGTCCACTTCTTTAGCACATCTTTTAGTTGCTAATTTCAGTCAGAGGATGTACCCTGAGGCAATATGTGAGAATGGATCCTGTCCCATCCAAACCCTGCTGTCTTGATGTGTAATGAGGTGCATCATGCATATTAATTAATGCATAGGAAAGCATTTACCCTGTAAACAGTTAATTAAAAAAAAAAAACTTTTTTTTTTTTTCTAGAGCAGTTTCAGATTCACAGCAAAATTGAGTGGAGATTATGAAGATTTCCCATATATCCCTTGCTCCTACACAGGCACAGTCTCCCCCATCATTAACATCCCCACCAGAGTGGTACATTTCTTGCAATTGATGAACCTACAGTGACACATCAGTATCACCCAAAGTCCATAGTTGACATTGGGGTTCGCTCTTGGTATTGTGCATTCTACAGGTCTGGACAAGCGCACAATGACATGGGTCCACCATTACAGTCTCAAACAGAGTATTTTAAGTGCCCTAACAATTCTCTGTGCTATACCTAGTCAACCACCTCTCCTCAATCTCTGGAAACCACTGTCTCTATGGTTTTTTTTACTGTCCCTATAGTTCTGCCTCTTCAAGAATGTCATATAGTTGAAATCATACAGTATGTAGCCTTTCCAGATTGACTTTTTCACCTAGTGATTTGCATTTAAGTTTCTTCCATGTCTTTTCATGGCTTGATAGATCATTTCTTTTTAATTCTGAATAACTCACCTACTGAAGGACATCTTGGTTACTCCCAACTTTGGGCATTATGAATAAAACAGTTAATTTTTAATAGAGAGGATTCAAGTTTATTCCCAACAATGTCCCTCTCACTACCCAACATCTCTTGATAGAGCAAGAGATAGAGGCTGCACTAGAGGTAGACCCATGGGAATAAGTCTTGACTGTTACCTGCCAAGTGGTCCATGGTAGGAAAATGGGGAGAGAATCAGCTATAGACAACTAATTCTTCTGGCTTTCTTTCTCTTTTTTTCTAACCCTAGCAATTCCTATTGCCAAGGTGGCCAATGCTATCCCTGCTGTAAGCAGAGAAATGCACTTTTGAAGGCTCTAAGCAAAATGTGGCTGGATCAGTCACCAGGAAACCCCAAAGCCCCAAAGCTACAGAGGAAGCCTGGAGTTTTGGTACAAATCTTACTGCCCGCTCCTCAGCTTTGCTTTCTTTAACGCCCTGCTCTCCAGGACAGTCCTGCTCCAGCTGACTCCGGTCCAATGTCAGTCTCCCCGCTCTAACTGACCCTGCTCAGAGCTGTGGCATCTCCAGTGTAGGAGGCTTTTCTGTGGAAACTCTCATGATTACTGCAGGGATCCACATTCTGGCCCCAGAGCCACCTTGCATCTTAGCACTCCATGTATCCATTGACTCCCTGGTGGCCCAGTGCCAAGCTGACAGCATTCCCTCCAGAGGCAGGAGCATATGCCTCAATGTCTGTCTGGTTTCCTGTTTTCTGAACAAAAATTCATTTTTTTTGAGTGGGGTCATCTCTGGTGACAAGAAATAGGATCTTTCAATGATCTTTCAATGATCCTCGATAGACATAGGTTACTATGATTCATGGAGCACTTTTGGTCCATTATCACACTTGATTCTCTAAAACTCCTTCGGGTCAGGGATGACTGAACATCACAAGTGTCAGATGACTTCCCTAGGGTCACCTGCAAAATGTGATTAATCCAGGGTCTGTGCCACCACTTTTGTTCAGAACCATAACCTCTTGTATACCTCAGATCCAAAGTTACATCACAGTGATTTTCCTCCATGATTGATATTAACAGTGGGCTGTGTGATTTTCCCACCAATCCACCCACCTCCTTTAACCTTTCCCTCAGTGAGCTATTTTATTTTCCTTTTAATCACATACTTGCTCCTCTTAGGTCTAGTTCTAATTTCTCCCTAACTTTTGGAAAATAGGAAGCAAAAGAATGGATGTCAATTGAGGATTGATCCAAAACCAGGTGCAGCTGGAGGGGTGCTTGGTGGGGCCATCATGCCTGCCAAAACAACCATTCCTTTTAGCATGAACTTTTGGAAGGATCTGGCCAGCCGTGTGACATGGGTCTGCTTGGTAGTGGGCACAATTTCAGTTGCATTCTGAGGTAATGGTTAGCCCTTACCATTCCGGCAGTTTCTGAGTTTTCTACAAAATCCTGGGCATTTACATCAGCTCAAGAATGTGACCTCTGCAGACTACCCTGACCTTCCCCTCCTTCTGAGCAGTCCCTTCAGATTTTCCCTTTATAGTATCCTGGAAGGTAACTTCACACTGACTTCCATCACTGGAGATGAGTGGGGAGCATGGTGGGTGGCGGGGCAGTGGGAGTGAGGAGGGGCCCAAGCTTCTGTATCAGAATTGCTTGGGGTCCGGCCCCAGCTCCCCCAGCTGCCCACTATGATGCTGGGTGAGCTAAGGAGTTTACTTGCCTGTAAAATTAGAATAATATTGCCATCAGTAATACTTACCTTGGAAAAGTGTTGTGAGGATTTAAAAAAAAAATGTAGAAAGGGCCTAGAATTGTGCCTGGCACAAAACCATCATTAATGTTAATGAGATACAATTTAAAAAATGCTTTCTCCTCCAAATGCTCAAAATCCCTGTGAAAAGAACAGTTCACGGAAGGATTCTGAACAGCTGTTTGCTTTGAGGAGATGTACTGGGGAAAAAATAAGACATTGTTCCCATTTTTATGAACAGCTTTTGTAAATAACATAGACAGTCCCTCCAAACCAATCCCTTCCACATCCTCTAGCCAGATTTTGTTCTTAAAATATTTATGGATATTTACCATATTTGAATAAAATATTCATTTTAGAGACCAAATACATGAGATCTAATTCTACGTGTTTATGAAGTATTTCCCACATAATTTTAGAAGAATTTGAGACAGTTTATAGTAAAAACCAGATTTATAATTCCAATTAATGATACAGTGAGGCTGGATTTTTACATGGCATTGACATTTTTTGAAGGATATGAAGTTCTCTTATGTAATTAATACACATAGTGCATTCATAACTGACGTTTTAGTGAACTGCATAAAATCAACATAAAAAGCATTTTTTGCCAGACAGTAAACTAGGTCTAGTTTGCTCTGTGCTGTTAAGTAGCTTTGTGACTTCAGTAAGCCTTACTGTTCTGAACTTCAATTTCAGCCTTGAAAACCTAGGCATCTGAAAGAGTTCTGTGATGCCAATTATCCCTCCAAAATATTATGAGAATGAAAGTCATTAGTTGAAATTATTGCAAGGATTTCACATTACTGTGTTTACGATCTTGTCCTGATACATGTTGTTTTCATCTCTATGGTAATGTGCCCGCACATGCATGTGTATGTGTGTGTAATTTTAGGAAGGAATTTGATCAAGAGTATAATTCCAGGGTACGCTTATGTAGATATCTCTGGATTTGCTGTCAAACAATCTGATTCTCAATTTCTGGCAGTGTGACATAAGGCCAAGGACTTAGGCTTCTGAGCCCACAGTGCAAGGGCTCTGTCTCCATCCTTCTCTGTATCTCTCTGCTCCATCCCAGATTTCCTGTTTCTCCAAGGCCAGGGGGCCAAAGCTTGTTCATCTCCATCTTTGCCACAGCTGGACAAGACGAGTACAACACACACTTGTTTTCTGGTGAAATGGAATTTCATTTTCTGTTTTTTGCCTTTTTTTTTTTTTTGCATCAATTTATATGCTCATATGGCTTTTCTTCCTCAGCCCGCTGATATGGTGGATTACACTGATGATTTTCAAATGTTAAACCAGCTTTGCATACCTGGAATAAATCCCACTTAGTCATGGTTTATAATTCATTTTATACATTACTGGATTTGTTCGCTAATATTTTGTTGATTTTTTTTTTGCATCAAAAAAAAAAAAAGGTATTCGTCTGCAGTTTCTTTTCTTTCCTTTTCTGGTACTGTTTTGGTTTTGTATCAGTGTAATACTAGCCTGGTATAATGAGTTGGGATGTGTTCTCTCCTCCCCTGTTTTCTGGAAGAGGTTGTGTAAAGTTGATATTAATTCCTCTTTGGTAGAATTCTCTAGGACATCCATCTGAGCCTGGAGATTCTCTTCTGGGAGTTTTTAAATTATAAATTCAATTTCTTCCATGATTATAGGACTATTCAGATTGTCTATTTTATCCTCACTGAGTTTTGCTAGCTTCTGGTTTTGAATAATTGGTCCATTTCTTCTAAGTTATTGAATTTATGAGAGTAAAGCTGTTCACAGTATTTCATTCTTATCCTTTTAATGGCTTCAGAATCCGTAATGATATCCTCTGTTTCATTACCTATATTGGAGATTTGTGTTTTTTTTTTCTTTGTCAGCCTTGCTAGAGGCTTACCAGTTTTATTGATTTTTTTTGATAACTTTTTTTGTTGCTTTAATGATTTTTCTGTATTGTTTTTCTGTCTTAGATTTCACAAATTTCTGCTCGCTTTGGGTTTATTTTGCTTTTTTTTTTCCAAGTAGGTAGGAGCTTAAATTGTTAATTTGATATTTTTCCTCTTTTCTAAACTCAAAATTTCAGACTATAAATTTCCCTCTATGCACTACATTAACTACATCCCACGTATTTTGATGTTTTATATTTTTATTTTGATTCAGTTGTATGCATTTTTTAAAAATCTACTCTTAAACGTTATCTTTGTCCCATGGGTTATTTATAAGTGTGTTGTTTAATTTCCAAGTTGTTGGAGATTTTCCTCTTGTCTGTTAACTGATTTCTAGTTTGATTTTCATTATGCTCAGAGAACGTACTCAGTACGATTCTAATTCTTTGAAATTTGTTGAGGTGTGTTTATGACTCAGAATATGGTCTATCTTGGTTATTGTTCAGTGGACACTTGAAAAGAATGTATTCTGCTGTTATTGAATAGAATGCTCTATAAATGTCAGGCAAATCCTGTCTGTTGATGGTGGTGTTCATTCTGGTTTTCTGTCTAGTGGTTCTATCAATTGTTGAGAGCAAAGTGTTAAGTCTCCAACTATAATTGTATACTTGTCTGTTTCTCCTTTCAGTTCCAACAGTTTTTGCTTCATGTGTTTTGAGGCTCTGTTGTTGGTTGCATGCACATTTACGATCATTATGTCCTCCTGGTGGGTAAATGTTTTTATCATTATGCAATGTCCCTTTTTGTATCTATTCTTTGTTTTCCTCTGAAGCCTACTTTACCTAATATTAATATAGCCATCCCTGGTTTCTTTTTTAATTAATGTTTTCATGATATATCTTTTTACTTTCAACCTACCTAGGTCATTGTATTTGATGTTTGTACATCATTGTATTTGTATATGTCTTAAGACAACATATTTTGACCATATTGTTAAATCTACTCTGTCAATTTCTATCTTTTGATTGGTATTTAGATCATTTTCATTTAAGACAATCATCAATGTGACAGACTTAAGTCTGTCATTTTGTTGTTTTCTCTATTTTCTGTTCCTTTGTTTATTTCTACTTGCCTTCCTTTTGGTTACTTGAACAATATTTTAAGATCCCATCTTGATTCATTTATAGTTGTGGGGTTTCATTTTTTTTTTTTTTTAATTGAGAGAAGCTGCCATCTAAATATCGTGAGCTTTTTCTGTGGGAAAGGCTCATTCCAGACACCGCATGTGATTAAGGCAAAAGACAGCATCCAAGCCCCAGGTTTCTTTCGAGTAGAGCATCCATAATTGGGTGCATGGCTCTTTCCAGCCTTCAGCATGAGAGACCTTTGACAGAACTCAGTACCTAAAGCAATGGAGCATCTAGATGACAATAATCACCAGGACCAACCTTCAGGGGCCAAGAAAGACTTTCCCAAATTTATCACGGGAGGGAGATATCCAAGATGGAAGATAGAATTTCCTACATTTTGCAAATCGGGTGTTCCAAAATTAGCCCTATAAAGCTGTGCTGGCTTCATTTTGTACCTCAAGCTAGTGAAAATTCCCAAAATGCTAATTCTTCTCTTTCTTAGCCAGAAATGTTTATCTTAACTGCAACCTTCTCCATAGTGATGTTTTGAATCCAGATTATCTGCCTTAGTTGGGGGAGAAGAATGGTGACAACTTCTACCACCCACTTTTATGCCCCACATGAGATGAGAGTGCATGGTCGTAAGTCCTGTGGCAAGTGTTTTCCCCCAAGATGCTCAGAGCCTTCACACACTCAATCTCATTAGTCCTTGAATTAAAGATCAAAGTCTCTCATGTATGATTGGGGAGATTAAGGAACAACGGAAACTTGCTCAAAGTCACATGCTAAGCTAGTAGTTGAATTAGTAGTTAAACTCTCTCCTTGGATATATGAGATAATTGGCTATACCAGCTGATGACTGCAATGCTGATTATTTCTGATAATTAATTTATAACCAAACTGGGACTTCCACCCTCTCAGAAAAAAGCATGTAGTCTGCTTCAGAGAGATCTGGCTCATTCATGGTTTATTTAGCATGCTATGTAATGATGTGTGTGATACGTAATGATAATAACTCACCTCATCCCAAGGATTTGGGGACTCTCACAGAGATTTTTCATTGGATTTGTCCATTCCTTCCTTCCTTCATTCATTAAACTATCCCTGTCAAATGCCACCAGAGCCCAGAAGTGCTCCCAATTCAGGAGCTGCAAAGGTGAATGTGACAGTTTGGTGAGGAAGACATCCAGGTGAACAATTAGAGACTCAAGAATATGCGTTATCAAAAAAAGAGCTATTAAAAAGAGCTATGAAAAGCCAGGACAGAGGGAAAAGAGCTGGAGAAAACTTTTCAGAAGTGGCTGCCCTTATTTAGAAATTTGGCAGGCATCCGGGAGAGTAAAAGCTATTCTAGGCAGAGAGTGTTCCAGATCGAAGGAAATAAGTGCAAAGACATCAATTTGAGTGCTAATGTGCATCCATGAAAGGTGAGGAATTCAGTGTGGCTGGAGACCAGGAAGGCAAGTGTAGATTTGTGGGAAATAAGACCAAAGAGAGGAGCTGAGGCCAGATTATGAGCGTCAGATCTAGCTTCCATGGCCGTGCTGCCTTGTTTTGGGGATTTCTGGCTTTCCCCTCCTCCCAGCCACCCAAATAGTTTTCCAAGGTGTCTAAGGCATTAGACAAAGAATGGATTTACAAAGCCATAAAAACACAGATGCAATGTCATCTAATGGTTTGGGTATGTATCTGGATTTAAAATCTACCAAGGGCGCCTTGAAGCCACTTTGCTCTGGTTATAGGATCTGGTGAAGCTTAAGAAATTGGCTGGAGACCAGGCCATGCAGAGTAATTGTTTGCCAACATCTGCTTCCAAGGTACCTGGAGCCTCTGCCTTTGGCAGTCAGACTTCCCACTGCTTCCTTACAAACATCTTGGGAGCATGTTCCCCAGGGTCACAGCCCAGTGATGGGGTGCTGGTGGATCGATCTTGGAGTGGGTTAATTGTGTCCACTGATAGCACTAGCATCCACTCACTCTTCCCAAACTCTTCCCTGGGATAGAAGGGTCTGGGATCATTATCGAAGATTGATATCTTTGTCTTCTCCCTCTTTTTTTAAATTCCCTTTTTATTTCCTCCAGAGAAGATGATTTATTGAATACAGTAGCCCAAACTGGAAAACATCTACTACTGTGTCTATTAAACCAGAACCAATGGACTTACCACTCTATTTAGAAAGCTGTCTGCACCTAAGCTGGGGTAACAGCTGTGTTGACAGTCCTGGGATGAATGAGGAAAATGTTATAGAGATTTAAAATGTGTGACTTAGTGACTTAATTCTTTGACGTTCCACTGTCAGAGGAGTACTATTAAGAAAACTTTGATTTTTCTAGAGCTGAAATAAGCCGCTGCCAAGGGCGGTCACAGCTTTTCACATTTATCTAAGGAAAGACGTTTGATGCACACACACTACTTTGTACACACCTTACACCTAAAAATACACACATCACACAGATCTACATCATAACATGTGTGCAAGCAGCTTCCTGTTTGCAGAAGGCTGTTACAAGTGTTACCATTATGCACCTCCTGCCTGAGAAGAGGAGTGGGGGTGGACCAGCACTCTAGTGCTTGTGACCATGTACGCTCATATGGTAGGCCAGGTGCCCTGACAAGTAGCCCTTTGAGGTAGTCATTGTACTCTTCATTCAAAAGTGAGGAAATAAGGCTTGGTGAGGCTAAGTGATTGGCTCAAAGTTACACAGCAAGTGACTCTAGATTTGTCTGACTCTCCAGCCCATTCACTATAATGCATCAGACCAGGCTGTCCCCAGTAGACAATTGAATCAAAGAAAAATATGAAAGAGCCTGATTGCTACAAAGAGGTATAATCATCTCCTATCTCCCATGCCCATCATTCATAAATGTCTTCATTCATTTCAATACACTTATATATGCAGAGTCTACTGTATGCCAGACAATGTTCATTTTGCGAAGTCCATCACAGCCTAAAATGAAGAGATCAAGAAGCAGCCCCAGCTCCAGGTTTTTGTGCATTTGTATCTCACATGCCAAGAAGCAGAGATAATCCTGCAAGTCAGAAAACCAAAAGAGTAAGAAATTAGGAGTACTGTGATGTCACCTCAATTATCTCATTAGAGATATCTCTTCCCACTTCTAAGTACGTGTACTAGTTTCTTAGGGCTGTTGTAACTAAGTGCCCCTAACTGTGTAGCTTAAAATAGCAGATATGTATTTTCTCATGGTTCAGGAGGCCAGAGGTCCGAAATCAAGGTATCAACAGAGCCACACCCCCTCCAAAACCTCTAGGGGAGGATCCTTTTTTACCTCTCCCAGCTTCTGGTTGTTGCCATCAATCCTTGGCTTTCCTTGGCTTATGGCAGTATAATTTCTACCTCTGTCTTCATATGGCCTTCTTCTCTATGTATACGGTCTCTCTGTGTGTGCTCGCCTCTTCTTATAAGGATACAAATCATTTTGGATTTAGGACCCACCCTAATTCATTATAACCTCATCTTAACTAATTACATCTTCATTTCCAAATAAGGTCACATTCTGAGGTTCCAGGTAGATATGAATTCTGGAGGGATATTAGAGTAGGAAAGAAATCAGAGAACATCTAGATTGGCCTCCCATGCATTCACTTCTTACCAATATGACTATTACTTAGTTTCCCAAAATTTGTGCCTTGATATCCACTTTTCTCATACTGTACCTCTTGGCCTAACAAAAATCTTGGTTAGAAAATCCTTGGAATCACTCTCTTGCTCTGTGAATCAAAGCCCTTAGGCAAGTCCTCTTCCTTCAGACCTGTACCCAGGACAATGCGGCCAGTGCTATGAGACTCTTACTTAGCCATGAGAGGATAAAAGCCAAGGAGCAAGATGAAATCTGGAGTCAGACTAGCCTGGGATTAATTTTCAGCTCTACTACCAACTAATGACATCTTGGGACAGTTACTTAGTTTCCATAAACTTCAGTTTTCTCATCTGTAATATGGAGAATGTGTAATTCACAGGATTATTGAGAGGATTAAATTAGGTCCTAATTTAATGTTATTAAATGGTAGCTATTAGTAGTAGTAGTAAAGTGAAAGAGGCACAAGACCCATGAGGAAGCTACAGTAAACTCTACTACTTGGTCCACTGGGGAGAGTATGACTCAGACAAAAGGAAATAAGAACCCTGTCCCACATTCAGATTGCTCCAGAAAATGGTAGGGTCTTCTATCCACTGGACACAGGTGACTCATTGCCTTATTTTACCTGCAATAAGAGGTTGAAAGAGAGAAATCTGAGGAACTCAGAATGCTTACCAGTTCTATCCTTGACCATGAGTACTACTTCTCTGGCACTTCATGGAATTCCTCCAGGTTTTGCTTTCAACTATCCCCATATTCTTTTCTTCCTCCTGCTTCTCTTTCTGTTGGAAGAGTAAAACTAAATAACTAGTTTAAATAATTCTAAAAAGGAAGAAGAAAAGGAAGTAATGCATTAAACATGTAAAATTCATATTACAAAGCTATAATAATTATAACAATGTGGTTGTTATGGACTGAATTATGTCCCCCCAAATTCATATGTTGAAGCCCTAAACTCTCAGTACTTGAACTGTATTTGCAGATGGAGCCTTTAAAGAGGTGATTAAGTTAAGATGAGCCTGTTAGAATGGTTTCCTTACAAGAAGAATAATCTGATTGTTGTCCTTACAACCTGACTGGTTTCATTACAAGAAAAGGAACTTTGGACACACACGAAGAGACACTGGGGATGTGTGCATACAGAGGAGATGCCATGTAAAGACACAGTAAGTAGGTGGCCATCTACAAGCCAAGGAGAGAGGAGTCAGGAGAAACCAAACCTGCTTAACCTTGATCCTGGATTTGTAGCCTCCAGAGCTGTGAGAAAATAAATCTCAGTAGTTTAAGCCACCCAGTCTATGGTATTTTGTTATGGCAAACCTAGTAAACAAATACAGTGGTGTTGACACAATAAAAGACAAACAGCTAAGATTTTTTATAAGATTTTATTTATTTATTTATTTGACAGGGAGAGAGAGAGTACCAGCAGGGGGAGCAGCAGGGAGCCCAATGTGGGGCTCAATCCCAGGACCTTGAGATCATGACCCGAGCTGAAGGCAGACGCTTAACTGACTGAGCCACCCAAGTGCCCAGAAATAGATAAGATTAAAAAACAATTATGTATCTATATGTAACAAAAAAGTTAGATAATTAAATATTTCACTACTGGTAGGAGTATAAATTCGTATAAATCTCATTATAAATCTATGTGTGACACTCATATGATAGAACTTATACACAGATCTTCAGTGAAATGAACTAGCTCATATGTGTCAATGTGGATAGATCTCAAAAATATTGCTGAACAACAGGCAAGATGAAGAATAAAGCACATGGAACAATACTGTTTAAATTACCCGCACATAGAGACCCCAATACTATATATTGGTCATGAAGATATATGTTTGTAAGGATATAAAAAGCAACGACTGGAAAACACACCACACTCACAGCAATGGTTGCTGCAGACAAAAAGGAAAGAAGTAAGACAGAGGTGAGTGGTTAAAAAATATTTTAGTTCATGGGGCGCCTGGGTGGTGCAGTCGTTTAAGCATCTGACTCTTGGTGTCGGCTCAGGTCATGATCTCAGGGTCTTGAGGTCAAGCCCTCAGTCGGGCTCCCCACTCAGGGGGGCGTCTGCTTGAGATTCTCTCTCTTCCTCTGCCCTCCCCCTGCCCCTGTGCTCTCTCTCTCTCTAAAATAATAAATAAATCAATCTTTAAAACAATATTTTAGTTTATTTGAGAACATCTGCTCTCCTTAAAAGAATATTGAAAACAATTGTTAATCTTGGATCATAGGAATGTGTTTACTTTTTGATTTTTAGAAACTTACTTTGAACTGTTATCTCAAAATATGCAAAGGAATAAGTAGAACTAGCTCGTTTCCTTGACACCTCTAGGATTCCCTGTTCCATTCCCCCCTCCACTAACTATCCCCATCCCCATCTGAAACCTCTGCTCTGTCTGTTCTTCTGTGTATAGCTGGACCCTTCCTTTCTTGACGTGGCTCTGTGATGAACACGTTGGTCGTATGGTCCAAATAGTCTCTGCTCCACAGCCTGGCCTGAGTTTTGCAGCCTGTCAGCCCTCGTTAGACCCAGGTTTCCCAGGCTCCTCCTCCACAGGAAAGAAATCAGGTCAACCAAGCACCTTCCTCCCGCTCTACACTTTGCTCATGGGAAGTCCGAGGCTGTGAGGGCTTGCAAGTGGGTGCTGCTGTTTCCATTTGGGGCCGGTTCAGATTGGACAAAAACACAGTGTGGGGCTAGCCAGATCCAAATGCCGCATTTCACTCCCTATAAAGTCTCATTTCTCAGCTGTAGTGAGGAGCATCTTCATCAGAAGAAAGAGAACCTGTCTGTGTGCCTTGTTTCAGCCTGGGGCACAGAAGCCCAGGTGAAGTGAGGTTAATATATCCCCCTCTGTCCTCCAGTGTTAGGCTTCATGAGGTATCCTCGCCCCCTGTTTCCTTCTCAATTTAACGGAGACACAGGATGCTCTCTACTTGTGCCTTTCTTCTGGTACTAGATGATGTGTTAGATGTGTGACAGTTTGGTGCCCCCCTGATCCATTAATTCTTGACATGGCAGAGGCCCCACGTGAGGCCTTTAAAAAAAACCAGAACTCTTTAGTAACTCCCAGATTTGGAGAAATTCGAACTGCTATAGGAGGTGAATGGAACTATGGATGGAAGTGGCCTTCTAGGGGCAAAGAGTTGGCTCCACAAAGGTCAGAAAGGAAAAACCGGGGGTGGGGGGTATGGCCAGATCACAGAGAGATTTCTCCCAGCTGGAGTCTGGAGCTTGCACAAGTGGATAAGTGAAAAATAACACTTGAAAGATAAACTCCGACCGGAGGTCTGAGGAATTGGCACTTCCACCTGATGGGCGTGAAAACCATGGGCATTTTCCAAGGAGTGGAGAGCCACGGCTGGGATTTATTTTAATATTAATACTTACTGAGCTGAGCAGGCTCCAGGGAGACAGGCCCCCTGTAGGCATTCCATACAGAAGTGGCCGTTGGGACTCTACGGGTGCGTCTGCTTGTCTCGGCCCTGGGAGGACCGCAGCACTGACAAAGTGCTCGTTGTCCTTAAGCCGGACTCTGGATGGGTGCTCTTTACCTTTGTCCTCTCTAGCATTCCATGTTTTGGTTCCACCTTCCTTTATTCATGTTATGATATTTTTAATGACGCCCAGGCTTATTGCTAAGTACTCATGGAACTTCACATGCCCGAGGTGTTCTCAAGCTACAGAGTAGTGAGCAAGTCAGAGAAATCCACCCACAACATCTTCAGGACCATCTGGGGTTCAGTGTGCACAGGGGACCCCAAGCTGCTTATGCCCTTTGCCCCACACTCTTGCTTTCTAGGAATGACCCAAAAGAAACCCCCGGGGACATACACGGTTTGTGCATGGTGCTATTCATTGCAGTGGTGTTTATAAAGGGATGCGTTAGATAAATTATGACCCATCATATGATGGAATTGTGAGCCAGCTGTAAGATGCATTTTTTCTAAGAAACTTGAATAATGTGGGGAAAATACTTCTGGTGAAATAATAAGTAAAAAACCAACTGTATATAAACAAAACTATAAATATATAAAAAATTGTGTATAAATGATGACCCAACTTTGTTAACTATATATGTGAAGGTATTCATTCTACTAAAGACTGGAAGAAGATACACTTCAATGTTAGCATGTATTTATCTAAATTGTGGAAATTTAAAGACATTTTATTTTCCACTTTCCACTTTTCTATATTTTCGAGACTTCCTACAGTTGAACTTGTATTCATTCCATAATCAAACACAGAAGAAGAATAAAGTAATATACTTAAGAGCCATTTGTTGAACACTTATGTGCCTGGTGCTGATCTGTTGTAAGTGAAGAAACAGAGAAAGGAACAAGGGGGAGAAAAAGGAACATAGATAAACAAAGCCTGATGTTGTTCTTCAGAAATGGGAAAAAATCCTTTTCTTATGTCCTGCATTATGCAGGCGGATCACAGGTTGGGCTGGAGAGAAAGACTTATGCCAAGTTGTCCAAGAGAGGCTGAGCTCAGATGCTCAAAGTCAAGTCAGCCCCCACCCCAAGGGCATTTCAAGATGAGGAGTTCTTCCTGGTCTGCAGGGGTCCTGCCCAGCATTGGGCTGGGAGGCAGGCTTCCAGATACCACGCCCACACCTGCCCTGCAACTGCGTGATGACTGGGAGCCAGTTCTTAACCCTCAGAGTCTCAAATGTCCATTCCATGCATGCCAAATTAAGACCCCGAGACACTCTCGCTCTGTCTCGCAGCTATGAGATTTGCAGCCTTCCTTTGAGCATGCGTGCCTTTCTCCCGGACCCAACTGTCTGACCCAGTTCTCTTCACCACCAGGTTACAGTCCAACTCCTGATGTTGGTGTCGTCAAGGAGGCCAAAGATCAGAAAGGGGAGATTTACTTTCTTCTTCTTGCTCAGCTATAAACGACGCCATTCTGAATAATAAACCGGGGATAATTATTTTCAACCCCCCTCGAGCCCAGGGCACCACCACCTGCTTGATTTCCCCGGGGGTGTAAGGCGATCCCCGAAGGCTCCAATCACTTCCATGTGCCTGCTGAGTAGTGCTGCCTCCCTTCTGCACTTTGTTTTGTCTCTTTCCTCTCTGTCTCTTCATGGATTCTTTTGCAGGGACTGCGTTCTGTCCCTTCTGCAATAACCCATGCTGTGGGGTAAGCGTCTGTCCCATCTGTGTTCTCTCGGAAAGTCCAAACAGAGGCAGCTGCTGTGCTCAGATTCCACGGCTCCACCCCACACTGAAGCTGGGTCAGGTTTCCAGTCACCCAGCAAAGGAGCCACCACTCTCTGTCCTTTTGCCTGGCCCTTGGATTACCAAGAAGATGGGAAGCCACAAAATCACCTGCTTTCCCAATGAGGCGATGAGAAGGATCAATTGTGTTGTCTTGGGTAAAAGAGCTCCGAGACGTGTGAGGTCTTGCACAGGGGTTAACTGTAGTTATTATTAGCCGGGAGATGTTCATGACTCACAGGATACAATTAGAGACTCATTACCTGCTAAATCCCATGGCCCTGGCCACAGCTGCGGTGAAACCAGGCCACGGAGTAGAGGGACCATGCAGGGGGAGGGGAGGGAGGACAGGCAGGGCGAAGGCCGATGGGAGGCATGAAGGTGGCAGTGTGCGGGTGTGTTTGACCTGCACGCTGCTTCCTGTCTGGGTGAGCTCCCGGCCTGGTGCACACGGCGCCTGCACTGCACGGGCTTAGGTGGCCCCAATCCTGTAGGTGTGTGTGTTTGTAAACTCTCTGTTGGAGGGTTTCTGTCTCAATTCTGGTTTAGAGGGGAACACAAACTTTAAGATCTGTTGTGAGCAGGCTAGAGAGGTGACGTGTGTGTAACGCTGAGTCCAGCATGCCTGGTCTTTGAGGAGGTAATCTAAACTCTCCGTGACTCAGTTTCCTCATCTGCAATGTAACAAGAGAACTGGCCTGATTGGATTGTAGTCTGTTGAAAATGAATTAATCCATGGAAGCCCCCTTGCCCAGGGTCTGGCACAGAAGAAATATTCACTATCATGATTATAATGATGCACAGAATTTCAATTTAGAGCCATCTATGGAGATCTTCAGCTATAGTTCAAGAGCCTTCAGTTCTCTTGTTCCTAGAACGGTTCTAGTGTCTTCCTGTCACAGATGGGCACAGAGCAGGTGACCAAAAATCAGCCAGGAGACACTACGGAGATCTCCTGGCAGGCACTGTGCCCAGACCATGAAAAATGAAGAGAGGCGTTGGCGACCCCACCCCCAGGGAGCCCCAGGCTAGTGAGGGCTTCACACGGTGCCCATGGGAAAGCAAGACGCAAGGCAGGAGGAGCACGTGGGCCAGACACCCCCAGGCTCGGTGTTCAGGGGAATCCAGCCACCACAGCAGATTTGCAACCCGCAAAACCACCTCCACACTCCACCCCTGCCCCCTGTGTGACTTCTCTGGACCTCACTCCTCAGGTTCTGAGAGGACTGAGGTGAACCAAGACAAGGATGAGCTTTGCGGGAGACATTGCTTTAACTGAGGTGAGCGTGTCTCCTTGGCGAGGGGCTGGCTGAGCTTCTTGCGTTCAAGCCTTTGGAGAGGATGAGACACACTTGTAGCCAAACCTCTTCCCACATAACTAAGCCCCAGGCAGAGGACAACGGGTCAGGCACAAAGGATGGAGAAACCTTCCCTGTCAACTCTGGTGGAAGAATCTGGAATGGCTTTTTGTGTTCTAGCTGGGCTTTTGTGGGGGTCAGATATAAAAAAACTTCAAGTAAAGGGAAGGGGGAAGGGCATTACAGGAAGAGGCACAAGGAAAGGAAGGATCCAGAACATACTCAGGGAACGTTTATTCATTCCTTTGCATATACGAGCACCTAATAAATGCTAAGTGCATGCAGAGATAAGTAAGCAATGGCCCCTCCACTCATGGAGTTCCTACGAAGCAGGCAGAGACTAAGGAGAACAAGGGACAGAAGACACAATGGAATCACACCGCTCACACCGAGGCCTGCAGGGACTTAGGGCCAGGGGACCAACTGTCTGGGTTTGCTCAGCATTGCCCCAGTTTTAACACCCCAGGTCCCACATTGTGGGGAAACCCCTCAGGCGCCTTCAAACCAGGGCAATTACTCCCCCTAGTTGGGGCTTGGTGTTATGGGCTGAATTGTGTCCTCCCACATTCCTACGTTGAACTTCTAACTCCCAGTACCTTGGAATGTGGTTGTATTTGGAGATAATGTCTTCAAAGAAGTTAACTAAAGTAAGGTTATTAGGGTAGGCCCTAGGCCAAAATGACCGGTGTCCTTATAAGACAAAGAGGTCGGGACAGAGACAGGCATACAGGAGAGACTATGTGAGGATGCCGGGAGAAGGCCGCCATCTAGAAGCCAAGCACAGGGGCCTGGGACAGATCCTTTCCTCACGGCTCTCAGAGGGACTTGACCTTGCCTGCACCTTGATCTCGGTCTTTCCAGCCTTCAGAACTGTGAGAGAATAAATGCATCTGCTGTTTAAGCCCCTGCCCCAGGCTGTGGTGTTTTGTTATGGCAGCCCTTGCAAACTCATACACTTGGAAAGAGGTAGCCCTGAGACGAGAGAAGAGCCATTTGTCCAAGGGCCCTGGCCTGTGAGAGAGCACGCACGTGGTGTTGTGGTTTAGTGAAATACCAGAGTAGGTGGTTAGGTTTAGACACAGAACTCCGATAATGAAGGCCATATGTGCAGAACTGGGGACTTTGGGAATTGTCTTCAGGACAAGGGATTCTGGAATGGGATGTGGGACCCGAGACATCTGATCCGGTTTGAGTTTCAGCCGATTCCCCTGCTGGGGCAGCAGGCTTAGAGAGCCCCAACAGAGAGACCCAGCTGCCGCCAACCGAGTGGAGCAGAGTGGCTCAGAATCCTGCAGGAAGCGCTCTGCTTCCAGCTTTGTCTCTTACTGACGTGTGCCTTAGGCAAGTTCCTCCTGGTGAACAGAACCATGAGGTGTTGCCTTCACTGCCCACCGCCTGGCAGGAGCAGGGTCCAAACACGGAGCTCACGTGTGGAATGTGAGGACAGAACCCCAGCAGTGAACTTCTCTATCCGACACCCCTCTCTTCCTCCTAAGGAAGTGCAGCGGGAGGATGGGACGGTTTCAGCCTTACCCATGCTGAGCCCACTGGGCCCTGGGGGTCACTTCCATTCTGGGAACCGCACCTTCTTCCTGGTGGAGGGATGCTCTAGCATCAGGGCACGCATGCTCAGTGGAACCGCAGCTGAGGCCTCCCACGCAGGCGCAGGCCCCTGGGGATGGCTAACCCAGCCACAGGTGCCGAGCAGAGAAAGGAGGGGAAGGTCAGCCGTCTGCCACTCTGCCCCCTCCCACCCCCCGGGAGGTGAGCATACACAGAGGACATCTGTTAATGGTGCTCATGGGGAGAGTTCCTTGACCTTCATTCTTGGCTCGGAAAAGAAAAATTGTTGAAACAGGTAGGGAACGTGGTAACTTTGAGGAAAGTTAGAGAGAAAAAATAGAGATGTTACCTAAGACGTTTCCAGGCCGGACCCTTTCAGGTGGCACTGAGTCTCACACCTGGGATTCTGGAAAGCAGCCCTTGTCCCATTCACCTGATGGCCTGTGCGGGGCCACTGGTAAGTGGGCTGGGCTTCCAGTTCAGGTCAGAGGGCGGGCAGCTGTCCGAGACAGCTCTGACCACAGTGCATTAAAGACCAGGCCCTGCCACTTGTGCTCCTAAGAGGCTGGAAATCCACCTGGGAGGTTCTGTCTGGGCCTTGACGAGTCCTTACGAGTCCAAGGCCAGTTGACTACATGTTCATCAGTGCCTGGATCATTTGGTACCAGAATGGCTAAGGTTTCAATGACCAACTTGCAGGTTTACCAAAAACATTTTAAAAAGTGATTTATTGAAGCCTCCAGTGATTTATATTGGATGGATGGGCAGGGCCTAAGGGGGATGTAGGAGTTGGGGCTCCGGGGACCCAGTGTCTCCATATTTTCCTGCTACCTCCAGTCCCTCACTCTCTGAGTCACGCGGTGCAAGTGGGACCCTGTGCTGACCATCCTTTGCTATTCTTCCATCAGAGAATTCCTCGCTGCCTCAGTCCCCTCCAGGATCCCCACCGAGGCACAAATGGAACATTCCTGACGATATCGATAAGCTGATAAAACCATCACATCCGGGAAGAACTGCCAGACACTCTATAAAGAGCCAAAAGAAACAAGTTGTTGACAAATCTGTGTATTTGGTATGTTCACTGAATTAGTCATTAGGCAAATTGATTCATGACTTGATTGGCTTTTCCTGCAGTGGAGGAGAGCTAGTAGCTGCCCGGAAAAAGAGACCACGAAATCTGCAAGGCCTAGAGGGAGGGAGCAGCATTCTTTCTTAGCTCCTGAGGTTGCATAGCCTTTACTAGTCACGAAGAGTCAAGAAGAGTCTTCCTGTCCTTTTCCTCATTTGATCTTCACACAATCTGGTGAAGCAAGGCAGGTTTTTTCATTCCATTTGCAGATGAATAAACAGGCCTAGAGATGTGCTTTTCCAAGATGATAAAGTGAATGCTTCCTAAACCTTAGCACTCAAACCCAATTCTTTAAACGCTAAGCTCCATGTTCCGTCTGTCTCAGAGACAAATGGACAGTGGAGGATAGAAAAGAGCCGGTGATTGTCTACACTGTGTTCTCATTGCCCTCTACGCGGTAGGTATACAGCAGATGTATCGTGAATAAATTAATGATTCAAAGTGATGGTGCTAACAAGGATAATAATAAAAATAGCGAATATATTTGAGCATGCAGGAATTACCTCATTTAATGTTCCACCATATGTGATACATCATATTATTAAATCCCTTCTGCAGAGGTGGTTTAGAAAAATCAATGGGCTTCAGGCAGAGCCAGGAGACCTTGTAATGAAGCATGGGAAGCCAAGAGAAAACGCTTGACCAAGCAATGCTCTTCCCCAGGCAAACTGCAGAGAGTAGCTTGATTGCGTAACAGGAAACCGCGTCTGTAACTTAACCCCTGGGTCCTCAGTTTGTACTCAGATTCTTGGGCCACGTGGTTCAAATATTTAGAGAAATTCTAAGTCGCCAATTGTGCCTGTGAGGTCTATAGAGGAGGCCGTGAGGGAGGGCTCTCCTCCTACGCTAATCCGGTTGTGGTTTACCTCTCTCCCGGAGACAAGTGTCTGCTCTCTCATTTCAGCCTGTCCAGCACACCACAACCAGGGTGATCTGCTTTAAGAGTGGCACAGATCATAGCATACTCCCCTCAAACCTGCCGAGAGGCTCCCAGATAGCTGGGAGGGTCTCAAACCCAAGCCTGCATTGGAATCACCTACAGGGCTTGTTAAAACACAGGTTGCTGGACCCCATGCCCAGAGTTTCTGATTCAGTAAGGCTGGGGTGGGGGGAAGAATTTGCATTTCTTGCAACTTCCCAGGTGATGTTGATCCTGCCTATGCTGCCAGGCCAGGGACTGCACTTTGAAAAGCATAGATTTAAATGAAAGCGAAAGGCCTCGACCTGGCGTTCGAGCACATTCTTAATCAGGTGGCAGTCCACATCTCCTGCATTTCTTTCGTGCATCTCTTTCTGCACATTCGGCTGCTATTAGTCAGGCTGCCATGAGTGTTCCTGCCTCTGCATATCCACTCATCCTGTGTCTGCCGGGAATGCCTCTACCCCTCCACCTTCCTCCAGGACCCTGAGATCATGACCTGAGCCGAAATCAAGAGTCGGACGCTCAACCGACTGAGCCAGCCAGGTGCCTGTCTCTGTACATTCTTACCTTACACAGATCCTCCCCCATTCTGCTCCAATCCACCTGCTTCAGAAAGCCTTTTCTGACCCCTCTTAGCAGGACATGTTCATTCTTCCCTTGCCTTTGGAATAGCTTAACGGCCCCTTTCTTCTGGTGCTTGTAAAATTTCTGTCCCTGCATATCTCCATCTCCCTACATATCTCTGTGCCCTGCTAAAATGTGGGCTCCCACAGAGGCAGGGTGGCACGATGGTTAAATGCACAGGCTGAGCTTGTTTCAAGTCTCTCCTCTGCTACTTACTAACTGTGTGAACCACCATGCTCAGCTCAGCCTATTAAGGCCTTGGAGGATGACAAAAAGAAATACAGTGTGCAGCGGTTTTTAGAGCTGTCTGAAAATGCTTTGACACTCTTCTTGTTGAGCATGGTCTGGCCTCAGTGGCCCACTTGGAGCAAATTGAGTGTAGTGGTAGTGATGCTACATGGTTCCGAAGTGAGGTCATAAGAGGCCATACAACTTCTGCCTGGTTCTCTTGGGAGGTTCTTTCTTGGAATCCAGCTGCTCTTCATGAGCAAGCCAGTACAGATGTTCCAGCTGACAGCCCCAGCTGAGGTCCCATCCAGTCCCTCATCAACAGCCAGACTTGTGAGTGAGTGACCCTCAAGGTGACTCCTACCGTCCTAGCTGAGCCTGGTCTCCCAGAACCACAAGAATGAATGATGCAATGATTGGCGTTGCTTCATGCCACTAGGTTTGGGGGTGATTTGTGCAGCAACAACAGGTAACTACTTTACGTGTTTACTTCAAAAGTTAAAGGAGACAATGAAAGAATTTTGAGTATGACCCACCGTACATTAAACGCACTGAGAGGAGGCATCCTATGGCTATGGACTCAACCATCCCACCAATCTAACCCATATTTGAATTTCAGGGTTTGCCCATATGTGCTCTTCCAAGTTGCCTAGGTTGACCAGATGTTTAGATCCATGGTCCATGTGCTACAGGCTTCTTCCAAAGTTCAGGGCAAGGCAGGAGCTCACCTGGCAGGTGGTCCTACCTGACACCTAGGACAAACGTGACCTTGACTGTCCCCATCTTGTCTCTAGGAGGGAAATGCATGCAGAGGCCATGCCATGGTAGCAGGGCTCTGGGCACAGATGTGATTCTTCATACCCTGTCTGCGATCCTAGTTCTCAAAGGAACATTACAAATTCCACAGTGTGCTGTTGTAGGACTTGGACCCATATTTCTTGACACCCCCGCCATGAATCTGCATTTGACCAATAGAGCACAGGGAAGTGATGCCCTGTGACTTCTGGGGCTCAGCCAAAGAAGGCCTGGATAATTTAGCCTTCATGTCTTCCAGTAAGCTCCCTTGAGATTATCCCTCTCTGGTCCCTACGTATTAGGATTTTCTAGAGAAAAAAAACTAGATATACAGACATATATGTAGACATATATATATAGAGAGAGAGACAGAGAGAGAGAGAGATGTATTTTTAAGGAATTGGCTCACACTATTACAGAGGCTGGCAAATCCAAAATCAGAGTAGACTGGTAAGCTGAAGGCTCAAAGAAGAGTTGATGTTGTACTCTTGAGTTTCAGGGCAGTTTGAAGGCAGAATCCCTTCTTTTTGGGGAAAGGTTAGTCTTTTTTTCTCTTGAGGCCTTCAACTGATGAGACGTGACCCACCCACATTATGGAGGGTACTCTGCTTTATTCAGTTTACTGATTTAAATGTTAATCTCATCTAAAAAAAAAAACCCACCTCTCAGTGACATCCAGACTAGCATTTGACCAAATATCTGTGCACCATGGCTTAGTCAGGCTGGCATATAAAATTAACCATCATAGGCACTCTCTCCTGGAATCCTGCCACCGTGCCACAAGCCACCCAAACCACACGGCAAGGAGGAGGCACTGTGGTCAGCAGGCACAGCAGAGCCTAGCCTGTCACCCATCTAGCTCAGGGATCAGACATTGAGTGAAGGCACCTCCAGATGAGCCCAGTCCAACTCCCAGCTGTGAGCATCACTCCTGGTCATTCAAGTCTTCCCAGCTGTGGCCCCAGAGATCGTGAAGGGGAGACAAGCTACTCCCTTCTGCCTTGTTCAAACATGCCCTCCATAATCTGTGAGACAGTGAAATGGGGGTGGTTTCATGTCACTGCATTTTGGGGTCGTTTGATGGAGAGTAACACATAACTGGAATACTAAAATCTTTAGGAGAAGAATTCTGATGTAGCCTTCAGATGAGCTAAGGGAGGATTTTGTTGGCATGGCTGAAAGCCACCGCTCCCCAAACAGTCCTCATTACACCAAATCATAAGGCTTCTCATCTCTTCCTGTCTCATCTTTCTTTGTTTTTCTTCCCCAGAAATCCTCCCTTCTCTGAACCATCCCACGAGATCTCGACCAACTCCCCAGTCCCCCTCATTTCATTTGCTTATGCGCCACTGAACCCTCAACAAACCAGGTCTATAGGATGGATCAGTTTAAAGCTTTTAAAGAATCCAATTATGTACAGGCTATAGAATCTTTATTTGATAAATAAGATAACTTAGCTGAGAGTACATTGGGGGTTGCTCTATTAATGGAAAGAAAGAAATGTCATATTTACTGGAGTTAGTGACGGATTCTTTCCATCTACGAGGGCTCTCTTATGAATTTCACAGTCAGTCCTGAGATGGTCCAGAGCCCACCTGTAATGAAGGACGCTGGGAACATACAAAAATAATAAGACTGCTTGGGAAGGAAATGCATTTCTGTAGGAAGGAAAGAGAATGCAACAGGCTATTTGTTTCCCGGTTCCCACTGCCCGGGCTGGTGTAAAGAGCCATGCCCACTTTGCGGAAGGAAAGGAAGGGTACAGATAGAAAACCTGGCTCTCCGCATTCTGACACAGAAGGGTTCAGCTAGGCCCTTCTCTTTAAGTTTTTCTGGGAAACACGCTTGGAAAAGTGTCGTTACAAACTTAGTGTATCTAACATATGAAAACATTGGTGAAATTGAAAAAATGCAGTAGGCCAAGTCATGCTCCTTTCTACTTGGGCACAAACGGGTCACAATCCAGCTGAGAGAGGCAGGGATGACTGTCAAATGGATTGCATGAAGGGGAAGCCTGACTCCACTTTTTTCTCTGGGGGGATCTCAGAACCCCAAGTTATGGTCCAGACTCAGTTCTTGGTGCCATTTATTAAGACAGGCAGAACGGCAAGTTGCCGAAGGGGCGTTCGAGATACTCGCCAACTGTAGACACTCTGATCAAGATCTTGAGGGCATAAAGCTGGAAGGAATTTCAAATGCCTTGGGTGACAGAACCAAGATCCCCAAATTAACTTGGCTGACCCAGAAAAATGGGAAAAATTTAGCAAAATGAAAACGCAAAGAGAATACCTTGGGTTTGAACACGGCTCCCAGACCCTCCTGCAGAGGAGACTAGAGAGAATTGAAAGCCTTAGGCATCCATCAACCATGCCTCTGATGGTTGCCTGGAAGGTTCTGAGAACCTGGGGTACGTAGATCCATTGCAGGCCTGCGAATGCATGTGAGTTCTCCTCTGCACTGCTCAGGGACCAGCACTTTCAAGCCCACAGGGACTGTAGGTCCAGTGGCAGAGGACAGGGTGGCCCTGAGCCCATGGGCGGTCAAGAGTCCCTCCGCATAGGGTGCCAACCAGGTGTGCACCCAGGCGTAGGAGCTGCCCAGACCTAACTGCCCAGCCAGACCTCCCATCTCTCTTGTCTTAGTTACTAGCACAGCTTCAGAGCATAACTTTTTTTTTTTTTTTTTTGCATTTAACTCTCTGTTATCTTATTTATCAAATAAAGATTCTATAGCCTGATCAGAAGCATCAAACTAACACAGATTCCTCTGAATTTCGTACACATCGTTAAATTGTCCCTGGGGCTCTTTGGGGGAAGAATCCTAAGGGGTTTTTTTTTGGAGGGGGTGGGGACATTCTCAATGGTTAAAAAAATACATGTCCTACACTTTTTTTAAATCAATCAATCGTTCTTAGAGTCAGATGCATACCACCTACTTTCTGGGTTGAAAAAGTGGCTTTTTTTTTTTTTTTTTTTTAAAGATTTTATTTATTTATTTGAGAGAGAGAGAATGAGAGAGAGAGCACATGAGAGGGGGTAGGGTCAGAGGGAGGAGCAGACTCCCTGCAGAGCAGGGAGCCCGATGCGGGACTCGATCCCGGGACTCCAGGATCATGACCTGAGCCGAAGGCAGTCGCTTAACCAACTGAGCCACCCAGGTGCCCGAAAAAGTGGCTTTTTAACACAGGGTCATTCTGGAACCTGACAGAACAGGACATGCTTTCAAATTTCAATAAACTGGGGAATGAGGGAACTTGGAATTCAGGGGCTTAAAAGAAATGGCAGGAACCTGCCTGTGAACTCTTAATTATTGTACTGAATGTTGAAACTCATGATTATTTTTAATGAGCTAGGGTAATGGATCCAAGTATTTAAAATACCAAAATTGCTTAACTGGGAATAAAGTCATAGTGCACATTTGAAAGGCAATTGTTGATTTCTGCTCTGGGTTTCTTATGAAAGGTCTTGGGCGTACTGACTTCGGGGCAGGGGCTGGTGAGGCGGGGCTCTCTTCCCTGGAGACCCTTCTCTTTTAAGGAAGGTTCAGGGTGGGCTCTGAGGATGACTTGCCTTTTAGCCATTGATCTGGATGCCAGGGGGAAGGCACCGGGAACAGTGGAGGGGGGGCGGTCTCCTGCAGTTTGATCACAGGAGGGTGGATATTCCTCTCTGCCCCAGGGGACCTGGCCAAGGCTCCATGGTGCAGCCGGACGGGCTTCTCCAGGAAGCTGCTGTCTGGGCAAGGGCTAAGTACTGGGTGCACAGTAAAGGCACATAGAGGTGTTTTCAAAAAGAGGTTTCAAGTATTCCATGACCTGGGCCCTCAACAATGGGTAGGATTTGAGCGTGTGGAGAAATCACTCCTCAGTTGGGGGAAGAGCAAAGGGGAGCCTGTGGGGCAGGCACTCGGAAGACTCAAACCGGAAGACCAGGGGGAGATCCGCCTGGAGAGGGGGCTGCGCACACACTGGGAAAGTCCTGGAATGTCAGACTGAAGGACCTGTTATTGTGTTTTCCGGTTTGGGGATCAGTTAGTAGCGTTTAGGTGAGAGCCCAAGAGAGCAGAGCAGTGATTCACTGTGGCGTTGGCACCTGCTCCCCGCTCCCGCGCTGGTGAGCTGTGCCGCCTCTCAGTTTTGTCAGCAGCATGGGGTCCGGGGTGAGGGATGGGGGCAGAGAAGAGAACATGCCTCACGTGGTGACCTGGAACAGCAAGTGAGCTCCTGTCTGTGAGGTGATGAGCACAGGGCAAGGTACACACAGTAGGACGTCTGCGTACGTGTCAAATAATAGAAAACCTTGGCTTGAGAAGGATTTAACACAGGGGCGGGGCGGGGGGAACTGAAGAGAACAACTGAAGAGGGGGACAATAAAGATACGACTGCAGATGTGGTCCAAAGAAGGTGAAGCTGAGTTAGGGCAGCCGAGAGAGCAGGGAGGAGGGCAGGACTGGGGCTCCCGGCTTCACAACTGCGTGATTGCCAGCAGGTGGATGGTGGTGTCCATGGTCCATTCATTCGGTCGGTGAGCAGCCACCGAGCGCCTCCTGCGTGCAAAGAACCAAGTGATATGTGGGGAGACAGGGCAATATAGTGGAAACAAAAGAGTGCTTCTCCAAAGCAATTTTCCTCTTGTTTATCTTGGACGTATTCCTCTTTATCTCTGTATATCGCTTGGTGAACAAAGACGAGATTTTAGTAAGTTTGAGGTGTCAGGGGGCATCAGGCTGGAGGTGGCAATAGAAAATGTGAGACTGAACTTTGGAAGTGAAATGGGGACAGAGTGCAGATTTAAGAGTGATTCACGTGGACCGATTGGTATAGCTGAGCTCTGCAAGGTGGAAAGTGGAGGGAGGAGGGAGAAGAGAGCTGGGAGACAGTCAAGGATGGGACAAACCCCTCTGATCTCTTTCCCAGCTTCACGCGCAGCTCCGTGAAAGGACAGGACGGCGTACTGCCCCGCGTGCCTGCAGCTGCACTCAGGTCCCCAGCGCGCTGAACGGGCCCTCCTGGGAGGGTCTCCTTTGCAAACACCCTCAGTCTCAGGAGCTCTAAGCTGTCCATCCTGCCATGGCCCACGCACGTTTCCCTGCTTGGCAGCCGCCAAACTAATTTCCTTAATTCTTTTAATTAAATAATTTTCTTAATTTTTAAACAAAACACACCTTTGTGTTTAAATGCATGTAAGCCCCGGTGTATATATTGGTTGACTTAGAACTTTCTGTTAGTATCCATGTTCGAAGTCATTCAGGACTCAGATACCAACTAGAAATGTGTATCCTCCATCCCCACCCCGCTCAGGCACCAGGGACATTTATGGCATAGATGGAAAGAGCAATGGAAAATCAGCTCAGGACAAAAAAAAAAAAAAAAAGCAGAACAAGGACCAGCATTGCCTTGGGGGGTCAGCAGACCCCAGTTTTCTTTTCCAGATACCAGCAGCACCAGAAGGAGCCCCATCCCATTACATTTTCTGTCCTTGCCTCTCTGCACTTGAAGGTCACGTCTCTCACAGGGCATCCCTCAGCCCAGCTTGGGAGGGAAGCCCTCAATTCCCAGACCCCTCACCCCAGGAAAGATGTGATGGGTGGGATCAGGGAAAGAGAGAGAAGATTCTGCAAAATGGAGTCTCTGTGCTCTTAGGAAGGGGGATATCTGAAAATAGCAATATTCACTGAGGATATCCAAGGAACTCTTCACAGGCACCCAGGACCCTGGGTGGAGCTGAGGACCAAAGACCTTCACTGGCCCAGGCACAGAGGCCTCCAAGAAGGCCTGAAGCACTTTCGAGCAGATCCTTTAAATTCATTGAGGGATGATTTGACAAATGCCATGGCCTCATTCATTGGATCTCTTTCTAATTCCCTTCTTATAGAACCCCCAGTCTCTGCCAACCTCTGAGTCACTCTGCGAGACCACGTAGGGCATGGTAATACAGTGTAGAGATCAGTATTGCCCTTCCCCAAGAGCTGGTGGCTTCAGGTGGGCTGCTAGGACCCGGGACATAACCTGGGCACCCTGGGAGCTCCATGACCTGGCGAGAGGGGAAGCGAGAGTCACAGACCTGGGACACAGGCCCTGCAGCCTCTGACCCCGAGTAGAGGAGGGTTTCTGTGGTCTCCCTAGGGAGCCTGGCTGGGTGGCAAATACCCCACCACAGGACGCCTCACCTGAGGGGCTCTGCATCAGAGCTGAGTGAGTGCCAGCTCTCAGCTTACCCGAGGAAGAAGCTTCTGGGCTATTTTCCTGATCCAGCTTACCCAAGGAAGAAGCTTCTGGGCTATTTTCCTGATCCTTGGCAAATGTAACCAGCTTTCTTCATAGGGCCTGTGGAAAGGGAAGTTTGCTTTGGCAAACATGATTGTTGGGGCTGGCAAGTTCAAAATTTACAAGACGGGCCGTCAGACTGGAAATTCCCACAGGAGTTGATGTTGCAGTCTTGAGTCCAAAGGCAGCCTGGAGGCACACACTTTGCTCTTCAGGGGACCTCAATCTTTACTTTTAAGTCCTTCAACTGATTAGACGAGACCCACCCACATTATGGAAGATAAAGTGTTCTATTCATTCTACTGATTTAAACGTTAATCACACCCCCAAAATACCTTCACAGCAACATCTAGATTAGTGTTTGACCAAACAACTGGGCACCATGGCCTAGTCAAGTTAACACCTAAAATTAACGATCACAGTTTCCATCTCCTTGCCTGTGAAAGGGGCTAATCATTGTACCCCCTTCCTACAGTTGTTGGGACGATGGAAAGGGCTACTCAGTAAAGTGCTGACACACGTCTGTACCAGGTAAGCATGAGCTGGCTTCGCCTGTTCCCATCATGCTAGTGGAGATGCCGGGGAAGTCTCCGATATACTGGATTACAGCTGTGCACACACTGATGTGGGGTCATCGGAGTGGTCCCTGAGGTCAGGTAGAGGGAGATACTTCAGTGCACAGCTTGGCCTGTTTCCCCAGCACCACCTTTTATGAACCCTATCTCGGCCACTTCAAATTCCCTGTCTCTCCCGAAAGGAACCAGGCTTTCCCTCCCTTGCTCCTTGCACCTCTCTCCCCCAAGGGCCAATGGGTGGTTGTGCAGGTTGTGCACTGCGCTCTTCTCCTACTCCCACCGCTTCATCGCACAACATCTTGCTCATTTTCATGTCTGTTTTCTACCGATTCCCCAAGGTCTTCAGAGCCAAGGACTTGTCCTTCCTGTGAGGCGGCTTTGCATGGTGGTTATGGTCAAAGGCTGGAGAATCAGCAGATGCTAGGGGGCTCTGCCACCTAATGACTAAATGGCCTTTGGACTTGACTCAGCCTCACTGAGCCTCAGGTTCTCCATCTGTAAAATGGGAATAACACCCACCATGCAGGACTGTGGGAAGAATAAAGGAGATAAATGTATGAAGCAAGTGGTTGATAATCAACAGCTGTTGTTACTCATCTCTGCAGCCCCTGCACACAGCACAGGCCCCAGCATGTGCCGGCAAGTGCCTCGTTTATGTTCAACAAATGCGTCTTGAAAAACTGGAAGATCCATCTTTGCCCAGTGCTGGGTGCTTGGAACAAGTGGAAAGTCTGTGCAGGGAGCGCACAGGTTGTCTTGGGCCTACTGGCCACGTGACCTGACCCACTTATCCTCTACACTGCCAGTTGGACGTGCTGGGTGAAGGAGACAACTGTGCTGTCTGATTTCCCTGTGGGCACGAGCATTGTGCTCACAGCTAACTTGCCCTTGCCTTGTTCCTCCTGAGCTTTGTCGATAACCCTGAGAGGTTGGTACTCTCATTCTCCCCATTTCACAGATGAAAACACTGGGGTTTAAAATACTGAAGGCCCTCCTGGAGGCCATGCAGTTATTGACTAGCAACATGGTCTCACTTCTGCTCTTCAGCACCACCTTCCCTTGAAGAACAGGGTCGCCAGGACCCATGTGAACACCAGCATGACCGGCTTCGAGTAGCAGAAACTCCCGACCTGGTCTCCGTGTTCTGAGGGCCCAGGGCAGGCTGCTGTGGGTGCGCAGAGGACCACATGCTGGTTCCTGGGGGACAAGGGACACGACACCCCCTGCCCGCCCTCCCACTGCCCTAGGCTCTGGCCACCTTCCTGGGGAGGACAGCACGTGCTAGAAGAGGGAATTTCTTTCTTTCTTTTTTTTTTTTTAAGATTTTATTTATTTATTTGACAGAGAGAGACACAGCGAGAGAGGAAACACAAGCAGGGAGAGTGGGAGAGGGAGAAGCAGGCTCCCCGCTGAGCAGGGAGCCCGATGCGGGGCTCGATCCCAGGACCCTGAGATCATGACCTGAGCCGAAGGCAGACGCTTAATGACTGAGCCACCCAGGCGCCCCTAGAAGAGGGAATTTCTGATGAGACCCGTTTCATCAGAAGGAGAGTGTTTCTGACTTGGGTGTTTTGCAAACAAGGAGTGCACAGAAATTCCAACCTATGAAACTTTATAGGTTAATGCCTTCAAAATTCCTCTAGCTTTCAAAAGTTCTATTCTTGTGTAGTTGGTTGACTTTAGAGAAATTTTATAATCACTCAGTTCTTTGTTTCTTCTTCCATGTGTCACCCTCTCCTACCCTCCTCTCTCCTTCTTTCTTTCCATTTCTTACCTTTTTTTCTCTTGTATTCCTGTTCTCCCCCTTCCTCCTCTGTCTCTCTCTCTCTTTCTTCCCCTGCCCCTCTCCTGCATGGTGATTGAGTAAGGAAGGAGGCAAGTGTGAAATTCATTTTCCTGTATCAGAGCTGAGGCCTCAAACCAGTAGAGAAAATGTTTGGGACAAAGAAACCTACAAGGACTTAGGGCTTATCAAAGGCAGTGGATTTCCTGTTTATACAGCTCTCCTTCCCCAGGGAGGCCCGGCAGAGCCCGGCCAGCTGTGGCCTGGGCAAGCCGCCTAGCTCCAAAGCCCAGGATCCCACCAGTTGGTGTCAAGCCCGGCCTCTTCTCCTTGGTCCCAGGCCTGCTGGAATCCCCAGGGCCCGTGTCTCGCCCATGCTCCCCTCACCTGAACGTCTGCGTCTGAGCATGCACTGCTTTCAGACCCCAGTCTCCCTCGTCAGGGGCACCCGGGCCTGCACTCGACAGGAGGATGTGTGGGCATTTCTGCTTCCATGAGCCCTGTCGTGCAGCAGGTCCACAGGGCAGCATGGCGGCCTGGCCTTCTCCTGGCTCCTCGTCCTGGAGCTACAACCCTGCGTCTCTACACTGGGCGACCATTCATCCATCCAGGCCTCACACATTCACTACATACCTACTATGTGCTCTGCACTGGTGTTCTAGGGCCCCGGGGACACGGATGGAAAACGATAAGGCTCTGTCCTTATACACTTATGTCCACAGACAGACAATGAATAAAAAACCCAAAATTATCAAGGAAATGCTTTTGCACCCTAATTGCCTAAATGGGGTGGGGCGAGGGGCTGATATGGAGAGGGTGGTCTGCCTGGTGTGATCTGGGGAGGCCTCTCTGAGGAGGTTTCTGTAAGTTGAGGGTGAAGAGGGGGCAGCTGTGGGAAGATGAGGGGAGAGTGCTCCAGGCAAAGGAAACAGTCAGTGCAAATGTCCTGAGGAGGGACCAAGCTTGGCTTGGCCAAGGGACACAGAAGCAGCTGGGGAGGCTGGGTGGCAGGAAATGGGGAGAGGGGTGGTTTGGGTGAACACTGCAAGCTAACCAGAGGCAGAGATCCTTGGGCCTGTGGGCTCTGGGGAGGTGTTTGGATTTTATTCTAAAGGCGCGCGCACACACACACACACACACACACACACACATTGGAGAATTTCACTTGGGGAGAAGGGTTTGAAAGAATTTATGTTTTAAAGATCAAACTAGCTGGCAGGAGCTGTTGAACACCCAGCAGAGGTGGGTAGAAGGTGCGGTGCCGTAGGGAACCCTGTTGTCCATTACGCATCATGTAGCTAGAGCCAGGGCGCTATGGTGGAGACCGTGGAACTGAGCCCTGAGCCACCCAGATGTTGCAAATGTGATCTTCTTGATTTTCCTGTGGACTTGGGCTGCACATGAGCAGAAGGGAGTAGACAGATGTGGGAGGCAGGCAAAGTCTGTGGCGCTCTAGCTGTCTCTCGGGTGTCGTCCTGAAAGCCTCCCTGGCAAGCGTTCGCTCCTGGCCCGTCTGGAATGGACGATGCGTGTCTTTGGTCTTTCAGGCCTACATTCCTACCCTCACATGTGCTGCTGCCCTTACCGTGGGCGTCCAACTCACTGTGCCGACTCACAAAGGCTTTGGTAGAGCCTCCAATGGTGGGCAGAGTGGTGAGGTGGACAGCAAGGACAAGGTACTGTTATGGGGGAATTGTCCATGTAGGGGCCCAATGGGGGGACTCAGCCTGAATCTCATTCAGGAAAAGACTTGTCCTGAATAGCAAACCGTTGGAAGGGTCCTAATGCCACCCTGAGCCAGTCACAGAGCCCTCAGGTGACCTACAGCAAGATGCTTGTCCCAAATGGACCCCCCAGGCTGGCAACAGGGGGGTGCCCTGGGGGACCCAATAAGGGATCTTTCTTCCTCAGACATCAAGTGGTAATGTCTCTGTGCGCGGGGTGAACTTTGATTGCAGATGCAGAGACTGCAGATTTTCTGTGAACAGAGACAAGGACCTGGATAGGAGGCCTTCGCTCCCCCAAGGCAGAGCAGGTTGGGCCTCAGGCAGTCTGGGCCACACAGAAGAGCATGGACAGAATAAAGCCTGAAGACCACGAGAAGGCCCAGGACACAAATGCTTCCTCGCCACACTCACCCTGTGAAAAAGAAACTAGAAGTAGGCATACCATAACCCCCTTTACCGTGCTCATTAATTGCTCTCTATATAGAGTAGCATTTAATTTTTTTTTTTTTAAAGATTTTATTTATTTATTTGAGAGAGAGAATGGGAGACAGAGAGCATGAGAGGGGGAGGATCAGAGGGAGAAGCAGACTCCCCGCTGAGCAGGGAGCCCGATGTGGGACTCGATCCCGGGACTCCAGGATCATGACCTGAGCCGAAGGCAGTTGCTTAACCAACTGAGCCACCCAGGCGCCCCTAGAGTAGCATTTATAATTACAATGAAAATTATCTCCGTGTTTTGAGCGCTTCCTAGGTGCTTAATATGCTAAACATTTTAGATACATTATTTCATTTATTTCTCCCCATAGGCAGTACTCTGCCAATGACAAGGTTGGGGCACAGAGAGTTTAGGTGGCTTGTCTGAGGTCACACAGGCCAAGCCCGGCTGGACCCCAGGTCTGCCCAGGTCTAACTATGGAAGTAACGCAGACTAGAGTTAGAACACCTCACTCCAGAGTGGGAATTGAGTCGTGCTCAGCCAATCCTTTTGGTGCCATCCTAACTACTGAGTTAGAATCCACCCCTGGGTATTTTTATGCACAGATGCAGGGGCTGGGTCAGCCCTGTGACCCCGTTGGGGTTGAAACTCGGGCCCAGAGTGAGCCAGGTCAGGGAGCAGCCCCCTGACCATGCAGCGCCTGCATGCTGCCTTTCCTTGTTCTTTATCTTTGCTGTTGACCTCTACTAAACAGTAACACGGGCTTGTTATATGAAATGCAGACATCATGGGAAAATAGAATCTGAAAACGGGAAAGTGAGTGTAGCGATCAAGGTCCCAGCAGAAAAGAGATGACGCACTCACGCGAGGGTCATTTCAGAAGAGTTTAACAAGGAGACTCCTTACAAAGGTGCAGGCAGGACACAGGGTCCGCCACCCCCTGAGCAGGGAGAGGGAGCCGTGACCAGATGCAAGTTCAGGGGGTACCCCTGGACAGAGCTGCAACCTTCCAACTGCGGCAACCAGGACTGACCTGGTCTGAAGGTTCCAGGGAATGAACATCCTGACCCCACCTCTCCCAACATCTTCACCTCCTGCTGGTGATGCAGATGCTGGCCCAGCGTTGGACCCCAGGGCAGACATCAGGCCCCAGAGAGGGGGATTGGGTCTGGAGGGTGACAGAAGATACTCCACACAGTCCCCCAGAATCCCATCCCAAAAGAGCACCACTCTTTTGGTGGCAATGTCTCTACACATGGTCTCAGGGACTGAGTCTCCAAGACACGTACTAACCCCTGATTGTTCCTTCAGACTGAAGCCCCTGCAGCTGGCTCAGCCCTCAGTTCTGTGAGGAACTGAGTGGAATGAAGCGTGCTGGAGACACTCAGGGCGTCCCATGAATTGGATGAGAGCAACGGAGACATGGCTGAGGGCTGAGAGGAGGCAGCAACACGGAGGCTGGGGCCACAGCCTGGAAGTGGCAAATGGGCAAAATGCACTGGTTCCTGCACTCCGGGGCCCCTGGAGGCCCCCACCCCTGCCAGCTCGCTCCTCACTCTCTGCACACTGCCTCCCTCCCCCTGAGATGCTCTGTGCAGCCAGGTGAGGTGGCGGGCAAGGGCAGGTGTGATCAGGTGTGGAGGTCGAGGGCTATGGGAAGCTCTGAGAGAGTCTGAGTTTGAGTTGGTTTTTTAACAATCTCTCTGGCTTTGCTGATGGGCTGGATGGAGGTGAGGGTGGGTGGGTGGGGCTGCGGCTGAGGAATCACGGGTGGCTCTGGGTTTTGGGGTGACACCATGTGGCTTACAGAGGTAGAAAAACTGGGAGGGGAATTACTTGACCAGGGTAAGGTGGATGTGAAAATGCGGACTTCAGTTTTGTCTATGCAAAGTTTGAGATGCCTTTGATGTGCAAGCAGGTGATTTAATCAATGAGTTTGCAGCTTCGCTGAGAGATTAGGATGGAAGATATGCATGTGGGATTCTCAGAATCTTGACATCAGCATTTGGACCTCAGCACTGCCCAGCCCTGAGGATTTTAGTGACTGGGGATTGGGTAGATTCGCCTTCTTCCTCATTGGGTGGAATCATTCCCTATCTATTATCTATCATGTATCTATCTATCATCTATCTATTATCTATCTATCTATCTATCTATCTATCTATCTATCTATCTATCATCTATCTATCTTCTATCTATCTCATTTTCGAAGTCCAAGGCAGGTGGGAAGGGAAGCCTCGGAAGGGAGGACACACCAACACACCAAATGGGTCCAGGATGCCTAGTTTCAGGGCATGTGGGGTCAGTGCTCACTGCCTAGCCCCAGGAAGGGCAGTCTGACAGGGCCACTCACCAGGGCCTCTCAGGCCAGCCTCGAGAAAAGTACAGGGCCAGCCAGCCCTACCCAGCCCCACAAAGCCTTTTATTCCACCAGGTGAGAAAGAAAGTGCTTCAAGGAGCCAGTGGATCCCGAATCAAGAGAGCTTTCCTTTGGTAATAGAGCCCCTACCTCAGATTCTGGCCACAAAGACTTTTGGTGGCCACTGGAGCTCAGGGACATGGAGGGGCTTTTTTAGGGTCTTACAGCTAGTGACAGAAATGGGATCAAATTTCACATGCCCTCTGGTGCCCAAGTTCATATGACCTGTCCTCCCCTTTGCACCCATCCTGTTTGGTTTTGTAGAGGGCTAGTTAGAAGTGAAGTGAAGGCATCACAGGGACTTCCCTTCTTGGGGATAAAAACAGAGTTCAAGGAAAAACAGATGAATATAGGGGAAGGGAAGGAAAAATAAAATAAGATAAAAACAGAGAGGGATGCAAACCATAAGCGATTCTTAAATACAGAGAACAAACTGAGGGCTGCTGGAGGGGAAGAGGGTGGGGGGATGGGGTAACTGGCTGATGGGCGTTAAGGAGGGCACTTGTTGGGTGAGCACTGGGTGTTTATGTAAATGATGAATCATTAAATTCTACTCCTGAAACCAACACTACACTATATGTTAATTAACTTGAACTTAACTAAAAAAAAAACAAAACAAACAGATGAGGTACGTGAGTGTGAGCAGGCTGAGCTCTGGAAACATTGGAGCATGCAGACAGGGGCTGGCCTGGGCCAGGAGCCAGGGCAGGGTACTGCACCCCATCCAAAGAGGTACTGGGGAGATACTTGGATCAGAAATCAAGATGGTAACGCCCCTGGTCTTCATATCACCTGAATGATGCAGCCTTCACTCTCAGGTGTGCTGAGACCAAAGAGTAAAAGACACAGCACAAAAAACTCAGCTCCATTTAAGGGAGAATTTCACAGTAATCAAATCTGGAAGAAATGTCCTAGACTCCCCTAGGAGACAGGGGAGCTCCCTGTGCCAGAGGGGAGGGGTGCTTGCAGAGGGAGAGACCAAGAGGTAGGATTAACACTCCAGAGGATGAGTGTGTCTTTCAATCTTGAAATCTCACAGTTCTCTTGCCCTACTGCTCCCAGAACAGGACACGGTCACTGCCCGCACACCATCCAATACTTTTAACTTTTTAGGCTGAAGGCCCCAAGCTCCAGAGCACAGGCTCTCTCTCACACTGTGATCCTGGACCTGCAGCATCCTGTCACCGGAGACCTGTTAGAGATGCACCTGCTTAGCCTCTACCCAGGCCTGTGGAATCTGGAGCTCTGGGGGTACAGCCAGAAATCCGTGTCTTAAGAAGTTCTGGGGCAATTCTTTTAATTCCTTAAATTTGAGAACCATGAGTCCAGAGCAGTGATTTCCCAGCATGATATTACCCACAGAACAAAAAAGGATGCTGCCTGCATCCCACCCCCAAGACTGATTTCTCTGGTCACAGCCTGGGAATCCGGGTCCTGCCATGCTGCTCGGGCTGAGAGCCCCTGGCCCAGGCCTTCCCCCCGGGGGGTGCTCTGCGCCTCTCCACTTGCTTTTCACGCCTGCTTTTCTCTATTTCTTTTACTAAATCCCCTTCTTGAATTTGCCTTCTCTTTTCTTTCATATACTCACTGAAAATGTGCTAAGGCAATTATCTCCTTTCCAAACATTTATGGGGAAGAAAGTGCCAAACAAGATAGATATTTGTGAGCCAGTCCTTTGGAGGTTTTGCACAAGCATGCTAAAAATAGTACATTCCGGTTTTCCTAATGCTGCAATCTATAGTTCTGGGGAGTCACAGTGTTCTGTCTTAAGCTTGCTAAACTAAATTGTTTTCTTTTTAAATAAAATGAATACTACTCTTTATGTTTAATGTATTAACATATATTGCAAATGCAACCACATGAAAGTGTTTAGAGAAATATGAGCTTGCCACATTACTCAAATGATGATAATTCCACCAATGAAAAATCCTCAGGGCATACGGGCCAGAGTAACAAACAAAAACAGGGGCTGCTCTGTAACTCATTAGCAGGTGACACCTTTGCTGCATGCTGCTTGGGATAGTGAGTTAGGGTTCCACCAGAGAGAAGGTAAGCAAACTTAGACCTGGCTGCATGATAGGAGAGGACTTTCAGAGAGGCGACGCTGTGGGATGACCAGCTGCCCTCAGAGGGTGTCCTAGCGGGGAGGGCTGGGTGCGGTGTGGAAGGAAGTGTCTGCCTCCTAGGTGATGCAGAGGCCGGTGGGGTGTGAAGAAAACCAGGTGGGGCAGGAGTGGTTATCAGGGAGGCTTCCCGGGGGAGGGGAGGGTCCAGCTGAAGGATAAGGGGCATGGTGGGGTGGAAGGTCTGGGAGAAGGCCTTGGACAAAGGAAAGGTGCACTTGAGGACCCTAGAGGAGGCAGGAGGGAGCCCGTGTGATCGAGGATGGAGAAGGGAAATGGGGGTAGAGAGGGATGCCTAGGGAAGTTCTTGGAGGGTTTCAAATAAAGGAGTGGGGAGATCCATGCAGAACATTTTTATTTGGTGCCTACAAAAAGCTTGCTTTTTCCTGGGCACAGTGGGGGAATGCCAAAGCAAGGAGAGGCTGATGATTTTGTTCCAGAATCTAACAGGTTGCTCCCGTGGAGGCGCTTTTTTCAGTCTTCTGTGAGGAAGGCAGTCGATTGACTCCAAAATCCTAAGTAGTTGAACGCCATTATAAAGGCCCTTTTCACATTGTTTAAAATTAAATGTTTGATATTATTTTATAAATTCTGTTTTCCATTCATTTCTTTTGTTTTTTTCTTCCAGACTCTCATCAAAGCTCTGCATATCTTTTCTCATAGATGACCTGCACTGGCCACGTCCAGAGAGTCAGTTAGACTCTGTGTTTCAATTTCTGGGTTCTGGAAAATGCCAGGGTCTATGAACCTGACCTTCATTACACCAAGCATGGGGGGACATACCTAAAGAGTCACACATCGAGGCTGGAGCTGCTCCCAAAGGCTGGCAGCAGCCCCCTTGGCCAATCGAGTGTTTGGGTTTGGCTAAGTCTCTAAGATGAGATTTCTTACAAATGTCTTTAGTTCCTGCCACAATTCCAAGCTCAAACCTGCCGAAGATGCCTTTTTCTGTCTTGTTTTGTTTCACTTTGGGGCCGAAGGGTGTGAACATGTGAACAAAAACCTCGGGGGGAAGGAGCATTTTAGTGCTGGGAACCTCACAAATTTGTTCCACTTTGATCTGATTTCTGTAAAACAGCCCCTCGTGTGGGGGTGGGGAGAGAAGACAAAATGGAAATCATTTCCAAGCTGCATTGGACATTTCTGTACATCCTTCAAAACAACCTCCAGGTGGGGACCAGGCCGAGGAGTGGGTGTGTGGGGACCCTAACAGAGGGCGCCGTCCGTCTTATTTTACTTGGAAACCTTATTTATTTATTAATTTATTTGTGGGTAGGAGGCCATCTGGCTGCTCTGAGAAGGGACCCGTGTTTGCCGCACTGGCCCTGCAGGCGCTGGGGGCCCCCTGGCAGGACAGCTGGTGGCATGAATTTGCTGAAGCTGGACCGATTGGGAAGCAAGGATGATGGGGAGGCTGAACTTCCAAGGACACATATGTTCAAGAGTGTGGAGGTCTATGGTTTGTGAGCCATCAGCAAAATTAAGAAATAGTGAAATCCAGACATAAGATTTTCAGTTCACAGGTAAAGGGGCAAAAATGATTTTCAAACCACATCCTGGGCAGCAGACTTTTTTTTTTTTTTTTAATTTTATTTTATTATGTTATGTTAGTCACCATACATTACATCATTAGTTTTTGATGTAGTGTTCCATGGTTCATTGTTTGCGTATAACACCCAGTGCTCCACTCAGTACGTGCCCTCTTTAATACCCATCACCAGGCTAACCCATCCCCCCACCCCCCTCCCCTCTAGAACCCTCAGTTTGTTTCTCAGTGTCCATAGTCTCTCATGGTTCGTCTCCCCCTCCGATTTCTCCCCCTTCCCTGTACTCAGGCAGCAGCCCTATCTCCAGCACCTCCCCCAGGCCCCCCCCCACCCCCCGCCCCGGGGCAGCCCAGAGCTGGCCCTTCTCCCTGTGCAGTGAGCTACAGAGGAGGAACTGCAGAGGAGGAGCTCCAGGCTCGGGGAGGCTCGGATCCCTCCCCAGGTGTCCCGTGTGGTCTGTGATGGGGTGGGCACGGACTGCAGGCCCCGTGCTCCTTCTCCTGGGCTGGCCTCCCTGCCTCGTGCCTGGCCTCCAGAGAGGATGAGGAGCCCAAGGCCAGGCTGGGGATTCGGATGCCCCAGAGAGCAGCTCCAGGTTTGGGTGAAGAGTGGAAGGCCAGGGGAGGAAGTGGGACATGGACCCGAGTCTTGTCTAGGCTTTGCTAGAAGAGAGGAGAAGACCGAGGAGGAAGAGGGCTGGGAGGAGCAGGACCTTTGCCATTCTGGCACAAGCCTAGGAGATTCCACACACTTTTTCATTATTTGATGAGGTGGCCATAGGATTTATCATTCGAAATAGGACATTCTGAGAGAGGAAGGGCACTGTTAGTCATTTTGCTGGGACAACAGGCAGCTGCTGGGACTGTCTAGGCACATCGGAATTCTTTAAGGCCTTGGAAAAGGCATCTGAACAGCATCACTGATACCCCTGACTGCCCAAAGAATGACTCCCTCAGCTTCCTCTCTTTGAGAATTTTCGGGTTCAAGTCCTCCCTTTCTGGGACCCCAGGTGCCAGGCCCTTGCTCCTTGTGGCCCCAGTGCTGACCCAGTGCACAGGTCCACAATGACCAGGTTTGGGGAGGGCAGCAGGGGCCTCGTGAGCCTGCCACATTGGAAGTGGGCTCTCTCACAAGGCCACTTGAGAACACAGGCCTTGGCAGCTATAAGGGAGAGCGCCTTGTGGGTGAGATCTTGTTTTGTTATTCTAGAAAAGCAGAGTGAGCACCGTGCCTTTCCTGGGATGGCTCATACCCAGCCATTTCCAGAGAGTGCACAGAATGAGCCTCGGGGTCAGAGACACCTGCGCTTGGCTTCCAGAGCTGCAGCCCAGCACATGCGCCTAGGCTTCGGGGGCTCCCCTGCACCTTTCTGAGCCTCCCTGTCCTCATCTGTGCTGGGATCAGCGGCACCTTTACACTGCGTATCAGTCAGGAGCTTAACCTGGGAAGGACTACCTTCAGCACCAATGTAGAAGCACAGAGCCGGAGGCTCAATATGGGGTAGCGATTATGGCCATGCCGTCTTGGTTCTTTAATATCACCATTTACTTGTAAAGCCTACAGCTGTTTAGGAGAGAAAAAAAAGCCATTAGATGTCTACCGTGGTTGTAAAATGTAGGCTGATTTTAGAAACATTTGTGTTTTTTAAAAACTCTTATTAAATCAAAGAAATCTGGCGTCCTCTTCTAACTTCTTTCCTTCTACTCAGGGAGGCAAGCCACGTTCATCATCGGGTTTTATGTGCATAAGAGCAGTACATGTTATGAGGATAGTCCACCATAAAAAATTGGATTTGGCATTATAAACACACACACGTGCACACACACACACGTGTGCAGATTGTTCTAGTGACATATGCCAACGTTTTCCATACCATTCTCTTCTTTCTTTATTTTTTGGTGCTATTTCACTTTTTAAAAAATTGCTGCTTCTGATAGTCTATACTGATTTCGTAGCCTGAGCTTGCTGAGCATTTCCTCTAGATGGACTCTTAAGCCCCAGACATACACTTGAACCATACAGGGCAGACCCCGACCTGAGCGCAGCAGCTCCCCGCCCACCACCTCTGCCTGGGGAGCTTTGCAAACTGCAAGAAGGCGTTGCCAGGTCCACTGGAGCCAAACAGCCCAGGATCAGTTGGGCCTCCCTTGTCCCAGCTTTGAGATGTGGAGACTCCACAGCTGCTTTGGACTTCTGTCTCTGTGTCCATCACACGGGAGAGGGCTGTTATCTCGTGGGACTGTGGGGAACACTGAAGAAGGAGGCATCTGAAAAACACCTCTGTGGGCCGGCAGGCAGAGGCTGCTCCCGAAATGTCAGCTGGATGGAAAGCACCTGACCAAGGTGTGTGTTTGTCCTCCCTGGGAACTCTGTCCTGCCTACTTAAGGAGAAGCACCGTGAATGCATTAGCCTTCAGTTCCCCTTGGCTGCCTGAGCACGGGGGCAGGCCCCCACAGAGGAAGAACTGGAAAGAGCTGGTCCCTGGCAGGCCTCATTCCCAGGTGCCAAGGTTTGAACATGGTGCTCGAGGGTTCTCACAGTGTCCAGAAGGAGAGCCACCTCCCCCGGAGCTCAGGAATGCCCCCAAATGATTGTTTCCTCACGGCCTACAAGCCCATGTGACCTGGGCTGATGTTCAGGGAAATGCCTGGAAGAGGCCAGGACAAGGGGAGCCTGTGGCTGCATCTGGGGCCTTCTAGACTGACCAAGACCGGTCGCTCCTCCTCCTGAGCAGCTTCCCCAGCTGGGTTGCAGAGCCGGGCTGCTGCCTGGGAGAGTAGAACACTGCCCTGCTGCCACCAGCCTTTCCTGAGTCCTCAGCTCTTCCCCTGACCTCCTCCCCAGGGGGCTGGCCTGCCATCCACCGCCCCAAGTCAGGCCTGGGATGAAGCAGTAGCAGCAGAGGCCCCATCCCCGGACCCTGGGCCAGTTGTAGCTGCCCTTCTCCTGGGCCCTGGCTGCAAAGCCCAGGCCTAATGGACCCCAGGCCAGCACTGAAACCCCTACGATCTGCACAGGAAGTGTGTGCAGGTTCCCACAGGAGCAAGGAGCACTCAGAAGGAGGTGCCCCAGGGCACAGGGATGAGTCTTCAATCTCGGTCACAGGAACTGAACCACTATGGTTTTTCATGCTCTGGGGACTCCAGGGGGAAGCCTCAGGCACGGGGGATGCTAGACAGGAGGCAAGGTGTGTGTGTGTGACCAGCCGATATGTGCACAGTGGTGTGAGGTGAATTTGGTGCTAAATGATGACTTCACAGTGTGCCCTTGAGTGTGGGAATGAACACGTGACCTTGTGAGGTGAGTCCTGCTTATCTTCATTTCAGAGATGTGTGAAGAAAGACTCCAGTGTGTTAACCTCCTGTTGATTTATCAGGCAGTCATTCCAAAAATACTTCTAGGTGCCGGCCACAAAGTGAGCAAAACAGACCAAGCCCCTCTCTTCCCGTGTGGTTTGAACCTTCTCATGTGAAGCGGGCAGCGCACGGGTAGCTGGCAGACGGGGCTGTGCCTGGGGGGAGGCCGAGCAGGATAAGGGGGCCGCGCATCGGGGAAGGGCCGCAGGCTGGGGGAGTCTGCCAAGGCTCTCCTGACAAGGTGGTGGCCAACAGAGACTGAATGAAGGGAGGGGGTGAGCCATGTGCTATCTGGGCTGAGGCTACCCAGCACAAAAGTCCCCGGCCAGGGGCAGTCCTGGCCTGATCAAGGGCGAGGGAGCCTCTGTGGTGGGAGCAGAGAGAGTGGTGAGGTCAGAGAGATGGCAGGAGCCAGTTGGTGTAAACCTCCACTGGTTAAAAACTGGAGGGTGTGAATAGGGGTGGCATGACCAGGCGGCTCGGCAGGCCACTGCGGGGGCGACGGTGGGGGGCGGGAGCTGGACCAAGATGGCAGCCGTGAGAAGTGATTGGATTCTGGGTATATTTTGAAGGTTAACTAATTGGGTTTGTTAATGATTTAGTTCAGGGTTGTAAGGGAATAAAATAAATCCAAGATGGCTATATGGTTTTGGCCTGAGCAACTGGAAGGAATGGAGTTGTTATTTACAGAAATGGGGATGAGCAGGTTGAGGGATGTGGAAAAGAGGAGTTTCCTTTTGCAAATGATCACTTTCAGAGGAGGAGGGGGTGTCCAAGCCCAGAGCCCAGGAGAGAGATCCGTCTGGGTTCCTCAGCCTTTGCATGGTGTTCAAGGCCAGGAGAGTGAATGAGGTCACCTGGTATGAATACAGAGCATCCGAGGACTGACCTAAGGGTGTCCTTGTGTTTAGGTGTCTGGAGGATGAGGAGGACACAGAAAAAAAATGGGAAGGTATGAAGCTGAAGAAGCAGTCAGGAATGGTCTCCTGAGAGCCAACGAGAGAGTGTGTTTCAAGGAGGGTGACCAGTGCTGTCAAGTTTGCCGGGAGCCTGAGGAAGCTGAGAATTGATAACTGACCATTGCATTTCCCGACGGCTCAGTGACAACCTTAACAACGAGCAGGTCTAGTGGAGTGAGTGGTAGGGTCAAAATTCTAGTTGGGGGTGGGTTTTTCAAGAAAGAGAAGAGAGAGAGGAGGAGAGAAAGTGGACACGGGAAATATAGACCACTCTTGTGAAGACTTGCGTGTGACGAGAAGCAGAGTAGGGCAGACGCGGTAGGAGACAGAGGGCTGAAGAATCCCATGTCGGGCTTGGTTCTATTTTCACTTCATTTTGTTTTCCTATGGGCGATATTAGAGCATGTTGGTGTGTTGATGTAGAGTCAAAGATTGCTGGTGCAGGTGAGAGGGGGAGTCGGGAGAGGTGTCCTTGGACAGGTGAGAAGCTGGGCTCCGGGGCCGGGTGCAGGGTAGCAAGGGAGCAGGGCGCTTCCTGCCCGGTGAGAGCGGTGGCCGTGGACCAGAGGTGGGGCTCATGAATCCCCTTTCTTATTGTTGCCTTTCCTTCTGACTAGAAGCCAGACCATCAGCGGAGTGAGGAGGGGGGAGGATGAAACGTGTTAAAGGGAGAGAAGGAAGTATGGAATGAGCACTCGGCTTTGTTTCTGTTTGGTTTCATGGGCCAAGAGGTAGCTGCAACTCATTTGCTCTAAAATGAGTGTTGACTCTTGAAAACTTAGCAGAGCAACCTCCTTGAAATCTGAGAGTAGCTCCGGGCCCAGGTAGGAACGCGGGGGGGTTGGTGTGGCTTGCCCGGAGGCTGCTAGCCGCACCACCTGCTCACACGTCAAATGTCTGTTAAACATCCACCGTGACAAGTCCTCTTTGAGGCACTGGGAACACGGCTCCCCCCAGCCCCACCAGGACTCTGTGCAGCGCCTTGGGGGATGCCCTAGGGAGGGACTCCACCTGGGAACTCCATCTTCCCAGTTTGTTCTCAGGGGAGCTCTCCACAGGCTGATGATTACCTCACTACAAGTGATGTAGGCAAGTTGGGTCGGTGCTGGTGGGTGCGTTCAAGGATGGAAGAGAGCCTAGGCCCTAAACAGAATCTGTGCGCCTTTTGTGGGGGGTGCTTAGGGGATGCCTCTGGGTCCTTTATCAGTCCCAATATGGCAGCAAGCACAAGCTTAAATGGTACCTCCTTGGAGTGCTAGCTGAAGTCCTATTTACCATGCTCTACCAAAAGGCTCATGTAATTGCAAGTCAGTCCCTCGGACTGCGGGCTCCATGAACTCAGGGAGCAGGCCGTCCTGCTCCCCACAGCCTCCAAACTGCCTCCTCCAGGGCCTGGCGCAGCTGCTGTCGGCCAACTGCACGGGGACCAGTAGCCCTGCGAAGCTACATCGTTCTGAAGAGTCAGTATCATTCTGAATACTTGATACTTAACCCAGAGGGTGTCGGTTCCTGGTGCCAGAAGTGTGGTGGAGTGTGCTGGAACCAGCACGCACAGGTGCTCAGGGAACCTACAAGACCCAAGAGGCTTCTCCCCACCTGCTCACCTTTCAAAATCACCTCTAGCTCCAGGTATCTGAGCACTGCTGAGGCCTAAGGAGAGGCAGGTGGACCCCAGGAAACAGCAGGTGGAGAGGGAGGGAAGCATATCCTACCGGTGTCTAGTGTGCCCAACTCCTGGGGATGCTAAGCTTCTGGGTTAGAGCTGCGGAGGCTGGGACTCAGGGCAAGTGGTGTGTCTTAAGTCACGGAGGGAGCAGAGAAAAGACCTGGATCCGAGCACTGCTCTGTGACTCTGCAAAACCCACGCTCGTCCCCGGACACCATGCTGTCTCTTGCCATGGCCTCCTCGAATACTTCTTTCCTCCTCCAGTCCATCTGCAACTGAGCAACCACATCAAAGCCACCCTATAGAGAGCTGGGAGGTTCCGAGCACGGGGGTAACGTGGTCACGTCTGGGCCAACGGGCAGAGGGTCTGAGGACAGAGCAATCTGGACTCAGACATTTGGGGCTTCTGTACTGGCCCCTCCTTTCCAGTGCGGTTGACTGTGGACCAGAAAAAATGTAGAAGAAAGTGTGACAGGCTGACCTCTATGAGGACAGAAGCCTATCAGGCTCACCGCCTGGTCAAGTATCCAGGGCAGTGCCAGCCGGCAGCTGTTGAGAGATTCAGTAAGTTTCCAGAAGGCCCCAGCGCAGGACAGAAAATACGCCCAGGGTGCTGGGTCCTTGATGGTGCCTTCGGGGACCACCGCTGTTGTCCTCCACTGGCCTGGGAAGTACCAAATGGAAGCTTCCTTCCCCACAGCTGATAGGCAACTATGTGGGCCCTTGCACAAAACCATCCCTTCTGGAGTAGAGGACTGGCTTGCCTTTAAGAAGGGATTCCAGCAAAACCAAGGACATTCAGAGAAAAGAGAGTGCCTTTCCCCCTGCTACGGATCAGTTGACTAGGAGAGGCAAGCATGCCCCCAGAATTTTCCTTATGATGAGCGTGATTGCAATGGCCTGTTTTCCACTAACCAGTGCAGCTGGGATTACGCGACCCCTCCCGTGTTGGGTTGGAGGAAGAAAAACCGGGTTTGGAAAATTCCGAATGGCAACACTAATTTCAAACTGTTGGCTGCTACATTTGAATACATGTCTTTATTAGGAAAATTGTAAGTGCACATACATCTTTTCATTGATATGACTTCAAAGTAGAAATGGTTGTTTCTCAAAAGGAGTTGTTATTTGTTAAAAAAAAAAAAAAAAAAGCACACCGCATACAGGAAGCTGCCTTCTCCTGGACCATTTTCACATTATCTGGGAGATGTATTTAAACAACACAAAATACAGTATTCATCACATTTAACACTGAACCCATCACTGCCCGGAGACTGAGAAGCCAGCGAGGTTACTGACGCACAAGTAGCCTGGGAGTTTTTTTTCAACTTGGCCATGTCAGTGGTCTGCTTAGGGGACTTGAAGGTTTCTAGGGAGCATTTCCCAGGGATGGGGCTCCCTCAGAATGGGTCAGGGAGGATGGGTACAGGGACCCCACAATTCTCATCCTGCTGCAGAAGGGTGCACCGCCTGGGGCGGGGGTGGGGATGATAAACTCCCCGTGGGGAGCCCATGGCCATAACATCAAGCAGCAGTCAGAAAAGGAAGGTCAAATCGGATCCAATGAAAAAGCTTACAAGTTATCTGGATCTCACATGGGGCGGGGGGTCGGGGAGAGGGGTGGGACTGCAACTTTTTGCTCTTCAGGCCCTCTGCTCCAAGCTGAACCTCCTTTCTCTGGAGGACAGGCGCACACGCAGAGGGTCCCCCTCCTGAGCCTCCTCGCTGGGGTCTCAGCACCTGAACAGGGCTGGACGAAGAACAGTACGCACAACACATGGCGCAGATTCGGATATAAACACACAGCACTTCTGTGAGTCCCAGCCCCACCCCCGCCCCACAGCTGCCTGGGTCCTGATGCAAAGGCTGGCCAGGGAGGACAACCCTGGAGGTTACAAGGAGCCCAAGGGAAGGTCAGGTGGAGCAGCACTGGACAAGGAGTAACAGCTGGGTGACCCCTCATCAAGGGATGCACTTGACTTGTATTTTTAAAGCAAAAGGGGATCGGGAGAGCCTTTTCCCTTGCAAATAGACTATTTAAATGCATATTTGCTTTCGCTGGGCAGTCTCTGTTTAGGAGCAGATTGCAAGTAGGGCAATTGTTAGGCAGATAACTTTCCCTGTGGTTTCTACTCTTATCTATTTTTCCCTCTTTTGGGGAGAAAGGAATGATTCTTTATTTGACTGTAGTCAAGATTTAGGGCCATGTTTTTCTGGGAGTAACAGATTTAATGGTTCTGGTTCATGGATTCCAAAGGAGAGGACGGTTCCAAATTTTCCATCAGAGTTTTAAATATCTTGGATTACTTAGAAAATGCCCATCCCACTGAAAACTCGATCATTTCACGTATAGTTCAGGAGACCTGCAGTGACAGTTTAATTTCAAAAGAGGGTCCTGAGACCAGTTCTGTATTCCTTATAATTAATAAAGGTTCTTGTACTCTATTTTATTCAATATAACATAGCTGACTTGAAGATACAGATTTTTGTTTGGCTGATGGATTGTCTTTCTACCATGAAGATCCTATATAAAGGAATATTTATGGAATTGCTTTAAACATGTTACTGATAACCCAAAGATTATTACACCTAAAAACACCTACAATTCAAGATTATTTTACTATAATATACTTCCAGCATGTTATTTACAGTGTCCTGTCAATGGATACAGTTCCTAGTTTTGCCTTTCTTTTTTTCCGCTTTCTTACTTTAAAATTTTTTCCTGGGCTATTTAACCAAAGGGGCAAAGTATTAGACAAAATGTAAAACAAAGCACAATAAGCAAAAACCCCTCAAGTGCCTACCTGTTCAAAAAGTGAGATTTTTAAACTGTTTAATGCAAGTCTACAAACTGGTCTCAGTAAAGGGAAACACTCTACATGTTAAGGTTTTAACCTACTTTCCCAAACATCCCCTTTTCTAAGAGGAATGCCCTGCTGGATGTTCTGGAAGCACAAGATAACACTAATGGCCAAGTCCAGAGGCCACTGTACAAGGTAGCAGATGATGGAATTGCCAAGTGGGGAAAAAGATGAGGTTCGATTTTAATTGGGAAGGAATCTTCATGTCCAGGATTAACTGTTTTGTGGACCAGGTTTTCAAAAACCAAAAAAGAGTTGATTTTCACGTGACTGCCAAAAGAATCACGCGCTCGGCGAAACGGAGACAAAACTCCCCACGGTTCCGAGATATGGACATCTGTGGGAGCATGGAGGGCTGGTGTACCTCCCAGGTCAACACTGCTGCAAACCGAATTCCCTTGGGCTCTGCGGATCCATCCTGGGTTTGTGATCAGTGGAGAAACCCAGGCTGCCTACCCGAGAGGCTCACAGCCCTAATCAGAAACCTGGTCAAAAGGCATCTCCTGACTCTGAGTCTTTGCATACAAGGAGCTGACTGTGCACACAGCGAGGACATTGGCTTTGAACAAGAACGCAGGATTGGACAACAGACAATATTCCAAACAAGACACAGGTGTGCACAGTGTTTTCAGAACCGGGTAACACGAGACATTTTGATTTGCTTCTTGGTGCCCAGTTTAAATTAAAGCTTTGGTCTTGAGAGAGTCTTTTTCCGGGGTGATGGAGACAGTCTTGGATACACATGATGATGGATGAGAGAGAGAATGATGGGAAGAACGTGATGGGATGTAGAGAAGAGCTGAGGATGAGGGGCGCATCTCCCCCTACCTTGGCCTCACACTCCTGCCTGCCTCAGCTTGGGGAAGCTCTGCCATGCTCACCGAAAGGGAAGACCCCAGCGCTCACTCTGGGGAAGGGTGAGGCTCCTGCTTGGCCCTCTAAACCTAACCCTTCTCCACCCTCTGCACGGGGCAGCCTTCACTAGGGTTTGGCCCAGGCCGACTGGCTCTGATACCTCCTGGTGGCTCTCCATCCTAGGACAGGATGATCGGGGGTCCCAGCCTGCACAGCTCAGGGAGATACAACACTCAGGAACCTCTGGCCAGGCAAGGGGCTCCATGGGGAAGATATTATAAGAAAGCAAGTAAAATAACGGCCTTAGTCTAAGTTCCTATCTGTCACCAGTGACATTGGATAATCAAACTAAATGAAGAATAAACACCATATATTTTGCTACATAATCAAATGGTGAAAGTAAGGCAAACTGTGCAAAACGAAGCCCTTGGGAATGCACTGGACCCTGCCTGGGCGCAGGGGAGCCGCTGCGGGCTCTTGCTAACACTGCTTTCAGACCCGGGCTGCTACTGTAAGGCTTCCTCAGGCGTCTGACCCCACCTGCGCCTCTCACATCTTGAACCTCCTGTTAACAAGAACAGAGGGAGACACCATTAAGGCGGGTTCCCACAGCGGCCAGGTCGCTCGCCTGAGACGCCGAGCCCCACGGCGGCAGGGCTCCCAACTCCTGACTTCCAAATCGCCGGCTGTGCCTCCCTTCCGAGGCCCTGGGAAGGGGGAGCGTGGTGAGAGGCAGCGGGGGGCTGAAGCGGAGGGACGGGTGGAAGGTGGGAAGTGGAGAAGACAGACGGGCGCGGGCAGCACGGGGCACAGCGGATGAACAAGAGCACACGGACAGACAGCATGGCACAGTGCTCACACGACAGGGCAGGCGGGGCACCCCGCCAGGGCCCAGCACCCATGGAGGGCTGCCAGCCCCCCGCCCGAGCGTGGCCCCGTCTCACCCCGAGCCCGGAGGAGGCTGCCTGCTCCTCCGAGGCCTTGGCACCATCGACCACCTCCATGGACCCCCTGCCCTCCTGACTGGCCCCAGGGTCTCTTGGCCAGCACGGCGGGGGTGGCCCCGGGCAGCGCCGGAACCCAGTGCCATTCACTTGGCCCAGCTGCATGAGTGCTGCCTAGTTTCAACCCACAACAGAATGGAGGCCGGCTCTCCACTCTTCCAGGGCACCACGCTGGCTTGTCAGATACAGTGAGGGCCACAGGACTGAGCTTGTTTGCTTTTCTTAACCTTGGGCCAACTGTCTGAGTCCCCGCAGCCCCAGCTCCCCCAGCAGGAGTGGGAGGCTCTGCTGTCCTGAGCACTGCAGAAAGCAGTCTGTCACCTCAGGGCAGCCATAGCTTGACCCCCCACGGCTAGATGGCGAGCAGCCCTCCATGGTGTCCAGGATGGACCTGCCACCCCTCTCTAGGCACAGAGATGTGCTGATCCTGCTGCAGGAAGAATGGAGAGCATGGGGCCACAGGTGTGACCGGCTCTGGGGTGCTTTTGTAAGAGGAGGACTACCCCAGCCAAGGTCCCCCAGACCAGGCCTGCTGCTGGCTTCCACAGAAGACTGCAGCCCTGGGCAGACCAGCAAACAGCCCAGTGCCTTCCGAGGCGGGGAGGGTGCCTTCTGCACGCCCGGGAGCAGGCCTGCTAAGCCCGGGGCTGGTGAGAGGGGCGCAGGCTGCGAGTCAGCCGGATCAAAGGGACGGCGATGGGGACTAAAAGGTCTTTGGCTGCAGCACCCTAGCAGGACACTTCTCTAGTGGAGAAAAGGAATGCCCCCAGTGCTCCAGGCTGCCGTCACGGAGGAGGGCACCAAAGCACGAGGGACCAGTGCGCCAGGGGAGTCTGACAGGCGGGGACCTTGGATTTTCTTCTCCTGATTCCACCTGTTCTGTCCTCCAACCACTTCATCTTTCTGGGTCCACATACTGAATTATGACCAAGGGCCTGGGGTGCAGGATGAGTGTTTATGAGGGACAGGAGGATGGGGAGAACAGTCCAGATATGCGAGGTGTCCTTTTTCAAAGTACTACTGAAATCAGGGCCTTGCTCTCCCACGTGATCGCCCTCCTTCTGATCCAAATTAGAGAGACTAGGCAAGAAATCTTAAGACATAAATCCGTGGGTGGTATGAGGAAAGTTCTAGAACTTTCTAGAACACCATGTTCACTTTAAGCAGATATTTCCCATGAGTGAGGACTGAGGCAGCTGTGTCCTGGAACCTAATCGCACAGGGTCACAGAGCCTCTCCTGGCAGAAGGTGGGTGGGGATAGGCCCTTCACATAGTGCCTCCACGTCGGGGACCCGTTTAAAGAATCTATAAAGTGAATTGCCCGGCCCAGAGGCTCCCTGAGAAGTATTTTCCACAGCTGCTCCCTGGGAATGTGGAACTCCCACCTACTTTCCCCACTGGGTGTGCAGAAACCACCCCTGCTCAGAGGTAAAGCGGCTCTCACAGCCTCGGGCCTAGTGAGGGGCTGCTGGACAAGTCCCACCCCAGGCCGCAGAGGGGTGGAGGGCCAGGCAGCAGGCACTTGGGAAAAAAGAGTCAGTTAGCACCTGCAAAAGGCATGGCCACAGCTGCCCCACGGAGGCAGTGACGGGCGGCACCAGCAGCGGTCAAGGGGAGGGCAGGAGGCGCATGTCCCTTGCTGGCCGAGGCTCCCACTGCTGGGCTAGCGATGGCTCTGTGCAGCTGGGCAGCCACACCCTGGCCTCAGCAGGAAGGCAGATCGTGAGGGTGTGGGGCCGGGCGGGCTCCGGAGCCCTTCTGAGAGAGGGAGTGGAGGGCAGGGTGCGAGGCAGCCCAGGGCAAGGCTGGCGAGACCTGGGCCACTCCAGAGCCCCGAGCAGAGTCTCCTCGTCCCAGACCGCAGCCCCAGTCTCTGCACAACTACTTTCTTCATAACTTAGCAGACCAGGAAGGGCCTAAAATGCACATAAATAGAGGAGCCTGTGTGGCCACGGGAACGCTACCCCTCCACGGAGGTCTGAGCCCCTGCACAGAAGGCGGGGGGGGGGGGGATCTGCCCTGGAGGAGGGTTAGAGCAAATTTACAAAGCGCCGGGGGAGACAAGAGCAGCGTGCACTGCGGTCCATCTCGAAGTGGCAGATAACTAGTTTTTCCTTTTCTGAGCAGCCTTTCTCTTCTTCTGTCGCTTCTTTTTTCCTATCTTTTCTCTTTTCCCCATTTTTTCTTCTCTGCGCCCCCTTAGATAAAATTAGTAGAACCATTAATGATCTTGAAATACACAGGGGTCTGTTTCAGTCTGCACAATTTTTTAACACTGCCCTGGGTGTCTGTTTAACTTTGTCTTCAGTCTTAGGCCTGGAGGCCCCTGGGCAAAGCACCGTCCAGCAGTACTTCATTAAAATAAATCAGACATTTTCCCCAATTCAATGAAAAATGTTAGCTGGCCTTCCAGAACATCTGGGAACTGGTTACAGCCATGGGCCAAGGTATCAGCCTGGCCCTGGCTCCAGCTATCGCCTGAGGCTTCCAACCCTGAAGGGCATTCAAAAAGGGTGTGAAGTCACGCTCTGGGCCAGGCTGGACTTGGCCTTCTAACTCACCTCAATCCCACCTCCTCTGGCTTCCTTCCTTCTCAGCGCAGAGCTGAACTCTGCTGTAGCTACAAAAAAATACCTCCGTTTCAAATCGAATCATGCGTTGCATTCAGGCGGCCATCCAGGAGAGGAGAAAGAAGGCAGGCCTGATCCCACCTTCTCCTTTCTGGATGCCTGGGGACACCCCTTGGGAATGACTGGGATTGTTCTGGAGAGCAAGGGAGAGAGCTGGTTAGCAGAATTTGATTAGAGCAACTGGCTCATGATTGTCACATTAAAATGATTCAAGCTGAATGGTATTTAATGATTTATGGGGTAAGGCCACCTGTTCCCGTGAAAGCTTGCTATTAACCATGGCCTGGGATTACGGGATTTTTACATGGGTAAATGTGAAAGCTGGATATTATGAGAGTTGAGTCTCTGGAGATTACGTGGGGATGTTAGGAGAACCAAGGAAGAGGAGGAAGGAGAAGAGGAATTAGTGAGTCAAATATTATTCTTCAGAAAACTAGCACTGCTGTTTCCATTGGGTTAACAAAAAAAAAGGCACAAAAACTTGAGTGGCAGCTCTAATCTGCTCCTGAGCAAGGCCCACGCTCACAAGCGAAGTTGGCAGGAGGGATCTAAGGCACCTGACCGGCAGGCCACCTTACCTTCATCAACTCCACAAATGTATCTGAGCCCCATGTCTAACAGCTGATAGATTTTACTTCCAGTAAATAAATTCCCACGTACAGTAGGAGGTTGATACCATGAAACAATTAGCATTTTATTGCTAGTGCATATAATGTCACATTTGATACAATTTTAGTACAAGTGAAAAAATACACTGTGGCTAACATTAAAAAGCTGTAATCACATTTATAGATCATATATATTTCTTTACAAATTGCCAGTAGTTCAAGATAATAGAGAAATGTAACCTACTGACATTCATATGGCTCCACTTCAAATATATGAATTGTTCGACTATAAATATATTCTGAAATACATTTGTTTTCTAAAGAAACATAAAAAAAATGTGCACAAAAAATATATAAAAAAATGCCTTGCAAAAAGTTACAAATACCACCAGGCCCATCTGTGGATCATATTTATGCATGGAAATGTCACCTTGCCAACATTTCTGATTGGAAACTGAAACCCTGCTGTGGTTTCAGGAGGAGGGGTTCGTGGCAAGAGGCTCATTTATTCATTTATTTTGTTCACTTCTGATTTCAGAGACCTCAGAGTTTCTAGAGCCTCCGTGGCCTATATAAGCCTCAGAGGCAATCACAGAAACCGAATTCCTCAAAACAAGTTCTCAGATTGAAAATTGCATTTGATTCTGCAAAGACCGGCCTTTCGAGGGAAGGCGGAGACATGATCTTCCACCCCCCTCCCCCCACCCCAGGAGAGGGCCAGCCCCATTCTGGAGAAGGCCAGAGAAGATTCTCACAGAGGGCCTGAGCAGGAGGGGAGGGCAAAGGGAGGAGGGGGCTGCAGGGCAGTGCTCTGGCAATCACCCTCCTCCCCACGGAGCATGTACAGAAATGAGAAGCAGAAGCAAGAGGAAAGCATGCTACTGGTGGCACGGAGAGGCCTGGGAATGGCCGGGAGGGGGTCTCTGAGCACAGTCCCCAGTGACAGTAGCTTCTACGTGGAGCCTACAGATCCAACCCCTGAGCTGGAGAGAGGAGGTGGGGGCGGTGGCCGCTGCCTAGCACTGGCCAGTATCTGAGTCACCTGGGGGGGTGTCATTCCCGGAGGGGCACTCCTTGCGGAGGCCACCCATAGCCTTCCTCCAAGCCTGCTGAGTCTGGAGGAAGGAGCCTTTTCTGAGCTCCATGCTTGGCCATCACCTGACTGTGCCCAGATGCCCCGGGGGCAAGGAAGAAAAGTTCCAAAGCAAACCAAATACAGGTCTTGAAGTAATCACTGATTTAAAAAAAAGATAATGGGAATGATGAGGATTGCGATGATCGGGAGAGAGCTGACAGTGGGAAATGCTGTTGCGACAACATGATTTCTTAGAAAAACCCCAGCTATAAAACAGCCAATGCACAAGGGTCTGGGGCACAGGGGAATAAAAGCTGCAGGATCGTACCAGACGCTATAAATGCGGATGTCTACATGCTGGGCAAACCTCAAGCCCGTTCCCAGGTCAGTGCACTACCCCCCCCAGGCACACCTGGCCCTCCCCATCCAGGCCATCCTCCCCCACTCCTCGCCCTTCCATCTGCCATACGATGTTAGCTTTCCTCAAGTGGATCTAGCGGAAAGTCCTTTTTGGCTGTTGTGCTTACTTGTTTAAAGCTTTCTCCAGGTATTCCTGAATCCACTTCAATTTCGGGTCAATGCACACTTGTCTATTGTTGTTCTTCAGCCTTGCCCTGCCAAAAGAGAAGAGACCACAGTGTGCCGCTGAATGGAAGGAGGTGTTGTCGTGATCTGGACCCTGGCTCATCAGACACCCACGTCAGGGCCCTCACGAGCACCAGGGCCCCACGTGGCAGGCTCAGGGTCAGGAGGAACTCAAGGTGGGGAAACATGTCCCTAGCAGTGGGCCAAGTCATACCGCAGAGATAAGGGAGGGTGGAACGTGTCTTCACAGGGGAGTCCGAGGACAGCGCACGCCAGGGAACATCTGAGTTGGCCTTTGAAGGATGCGGAGGAGCTGGGCAAGTGGAATAAGGGGGGAGGGAAAAGCAAGCGCAAGGGCATCAAAGGGGGTAAGTGCACGGAGGATGTGTAGGAAGATGGGCTGCCCGAGAAGCAGGTGGCCAGATGTTAGGGCAAAAGAGTGGGACTTTCTCTGCAAGATTATGGGTACTTACGCTGGAGAGGGACAAAGGCAGATTTTTATTTGGATAGATCATCTTGAAAGTACATGGGAGACAGACTTAAGAGTGAGCCTGGAAGTAGGAGATTTGAAAAGAGGTACTGCAATAGTCTGGGGAAGAGAGGCCACAGGGTGTGAGGGAGGGACAGTGCGGGTGGAGGTGACAGGACAGTGAGGGAGGGACAGTGTGAGTGGGGGGTGACAGGATAGTGAGGGAGGGACAGTGCAGGGCAGGGTGACAGGACAGGGGGGAGGGACAATGCGGGTGGGAGGTGACAGGATAGTGAAGGAGGGACAGTGTGGGGGAGGGTGACAGGACAGTGAGGGAGGGACAGTGTGGGTGGGGGGGGTGACAGGACAGTGGGGGAGGGACAGTGCAGGTAATTTGCCAGAAAGTGATTTCCAGAGAGATTTTACAGGTTCACTGAATGCTCCATGGTTGCATTTGTTTTTTAAAAAATCACAGGGCACTTTCCTCCCACTACTCAGCTCCACTCACACCTCCTCACCCAACACCTCCTGGGGGCAGACTGGACTTATCTCCGGGTCCCCCTCCTCCATCAAGCCCTGGGTACCAGTAACCTCAAGCAGCCTGAGGACTCCCCTGCCCAGCCACTCATGGGTGTGTGAGGACAACTCAGGCCAGCATAGTGGCTTGGGGACACCCAGGGGAATCATGCAGCCTGCCTGTGAAGTGACTGACATGCACAGAGGAAGGGTGTGATTCTGTGTCTGCCCAGACCTGCAAATTATGTCTGGCTTCTTTCACTTCAAGGTGCATTCTTAGCATGTGCACCGGTGTAATATGAACTGCAGAGCAGGTCTATGGAGCTAAATTCAGTATCTGATAAAATACTTCTCAAAGGAGAGAGAGTATTTTATTGTAAGCAAAGTCAGTGAAAAAACATTCATCTTTTTGAATTCAACTTCTCAGGAGGTGAGCTCTTCATAAGAGACCCTGAGCCTCAGCACCCCTGCGTCTAGACACGTGACCATACTCGCTGGGTGCAAGCATGGTGCATTCGAGCTCACGGGGGCCAAGCAATGAGCAGCTGTGCGAGGCTCTCTTGCTGAACCTCACCCAGCTTCCTGCACCCCGGGCGAGAGGTTTTCATGTGTTCTCTAGGTGTAATTTTCATTTGTCTCCTTTCCCACACAAATGACATCAAACGTCAGCAGTTGCCATCAACACCAGCAAGAACAAAAATTCATGTGTTGTGTTTGAGAAAAAGCAGTCAAGTGAGCTGAAAAGTTTGAGTTTTACCCAACGGTTAAAGACCACTTAACCTGAATTGGGGTCTTGTGAGATTCCGCTATGTGATGAGGATGGATTTAGAACACTGAAACCTGGAACCTGGCAGGACAGACCACCGTGATCGGCAGAGGGCTGTCTAATTTATGGGACTTCAGCAGAAACTCCTTGCTTCTCTGGTCTGGAGGCACCCCACTGTACTGTCATCTACTACGCTAAAGGAGGAAATTTGGGAAAGAAAAAAAAAAAAGGAGGCAAGAACCAGGAGCACAGCAGGGCGCCAAGGGAAGAGTGTCTTTTGAAACTCCTGCCTGGTAGCTTACGCAAAGGCCTCCTGGTAATCCCAGCTGCCTCTAATTATGCCAACTTCAAGGCTGGCCGCTCAGCATGGGTCAATTCTCTAGCTTTTACAAGTTTTGCGTTAGGGGCTACTATACCCACTAAGATGCAACACTCCTGAAAATGATGTCAGACTTACACGATCTGAAGGGCACAGTTCGGAGTGTTGAGGATTTTGAGATGCTTGACGTTGGCTCTGGCAATGTGGCTCTCGAAGAATCGGCAAGGACATCTGTAGCTCAGGCTGACCGGTTTCCCTAGAAGAGGTAGTGAAAACAGGGCAGTCTGTTACGATCCTGCTGGACCTTGGGGATACGTGTGTGTATGGGTCCATGGCTGAGGGTTAAGGTGGTGGAATGATGTTTAGGATCAAGAGCCATGGGACGAGTCACGGGGGCATCCTTGCTAAGAGCTCTTGGGCAGCACAGTGAACTCTGGGGGCAGGCCCAGCTTCCATAGGGCTAGAGGGCAAATGGAGCTGTAGACAGCTGGACCCTAGGAGACTGGGGAATTAAAAGAAACGGCCCCTTGCTCAGGCATTTTAAGATAAAATATACTAATCCCAGGAGAGAATTGTTTCAGTCCAAGGTACTGGGGTTCCCAGTTAATCTCTGCAAAATAAACTCCTCCAGGGCCAACTAAGAAAGCCCTCCTTACTCAGGGAAGGAGGAGGGGGAAGCAGGAGGCTCCAGGCTCTCCCTTGTCCCAGGAGCCACTGTAGTTCCCCAGGGGAATGCTGCCCCCTCCCCCCTTCCCCCTCCTGTAATCTTCTCCCCTCACATTCACCTTAAACCCAGGCAACCACAAAAGAATTCTGGCAGGCTTCCTACCTGGGAGTCCTTGGAGGGCAGGCCTAGGGCCCACCTTCTCCCCAGCACTCCCCCGAAGGCAGGGAGATTATCAGGGCTGGAGTCAAATGTGGCTTTCATTGTGCAGAGATGCTACAGCCTCCTGGGTTACATTACCTCTTTGTTTGCCAATTCACCAATTTGCAAAATGCCATAATTGACACTCATTAGTTTAAATAAGCGAAGGGCTCCTGCGGAACCCACCACTCACCCTCTAAGTCTAGACTTGCAAGCCTTGGGGGGCTGGGATCTTTGTGGGTTTTTTTTTTCTTTTGGGCAGATTTTATCCAAGCCCTTCTTAATACCCCAAATTATTTGAATTTGTGGATCCTTTCATCAGGGATTAAATGTATGTCTGAGAATATTTAGTCCAGAGATTAAAAAAAAAAAAAAAGTCTGCCTGTTTACAGAGCTCCCAGAGGCCTCCTGCTGGTCCTGAAGTTCTGCACTTTGGGGCGAGAGAGCTGGGGAAGCTGCAGGAAACCTTGTGAGTAAGGGACTTCATTTCCCTAAAGGCTGCATTCAGTTGAGAGATGGCAGGGTCTGCAAACAGCAGCCTATTTAGCCACCAAGTCAGGGAAAAGGCAGACCACCTGGCCCCCTAGGATCAAACGTGGTTCCCTAAAAACCGGTAAGGAGAAAGCCTGGCTTCAGGGTGCTCAGACTCAGGGTACTGGAGAGCGCCCGGAGCAGCCTTCGCTGTATACCTGACTCCAGAAAGTCTCTGCTGGGCTGGCCTTCAGCCAGGGCACCCAGTCCCTGCAGGGGAAGCTCCTACTGCCCTGCCCTTACCGCCCTGTAACCAGATCGCCTGGGAAAGGGACCCCAGGGCTGGGGGCTGGGGGCTGGATGGTCAGGGTAAAGGAAAAGCAGAAGCCAAAAGTCTCCCCTCTGAGTGTCCCGCCTCCAGTCTCCCTGGAATTCTCCTGGGTCCTCCTGAGCTGAGCAGGGACTGGAGAACTGGGCTTGGGCGGTGACACAGGAAGGGTCTCAGCAAGCTGAAAGGCACACAGGGCGAGTGCTTCAGCCGGTGGGGGCTGCTGCTCTCCCGGGTCGGGGGTCAGCAAGCTAGTCTGGCTCCGCTAAGTCAGTAGTGGAGATCAGGCCAGAAATCAGAGCTGATTCTGAGCTCAAAACACAGGCTTTCTTTTCTCTTCTTTTCCCCCTCTACCCCCTGGGATTATCCATTTCCTTCAAAGGCAATTCTTATTCCTGCTCCCAGGACCCAGTTGCCTGACTGGCAAGTGGGGACTTTCAACAGGTTTTTTAAAGTGACAGAGCACCAAGGGCTCTTACCGAGAGGACGCATTGCTGTGTCCACCTGTGTCCTCTCCTCCAGCTTTTTGTCAATATTACTAACTTTCCCAGCTGGTTTGGAGGTGACTCTGATTGGCCTAGATGTTACTGGGTTGGGAGCTGGTGAACTTGGCTCTGTTCGAGAGCAGTTCCAAGAGAACCTTCCACTCTAACGCAGGAACAGGAGCCCTGGCCAGTCTCTCCAACCTGGCCTCAGAATGGAGCCCACCCTGGATTTAACCCCTGAAAGCCCAGGGCATCCAGGGGCCCCGCTGCTTGGCTGAGGTCAGCCAGTGGAGGGAGGGCAGCAGCCTGATCCTGACCCTGAACAAGGGTGTCTCCAAGGGCAGCTCTGGAACTCAGTATGGACACACAGGCTCCAGAAGGTCAAAAAGTACATTCCAGCCTATGAATGCAAGGAGAAGCAGACCGGCCTCGAGCCCAGGACCCTGTCCTGGCCACTTGGCTACCAAGAGGGCAACTCAAAGAGGCAAGCAACCAACCCTTCCCAGGATCAGGATGAGCCTGTTAATGAGACCGTTACTCCCTCTGTGCTCCTTCTTGGTCAACTATGCCTAGGATTCAATGACCTGGGTGGTTCCCCGCATTCCCATACTTTCTGCAGCTCCCCAGGGAAGGGGCGGCAGCACCATCTCCCTAGAGAGGTGCATGATGACCACTCCACTCTCACCAGACACTGAATTGTTAATGCTCAAACCAGAGTGTCTCCCATGACCTAGGGGGTCAGCGTGGAGACTCAGCTTCGCATACTTTTTCGGCTAGGCAGTAAAATCCAAATTGCCTTCCATCCAGTCCCTCTGCAGCTCTGCCAAGCAACTTGCTACATTCCCCCCCCCACACACAGACACACACACTTCGGTCTCGAACTCACAACCCTGAGATCAAAACCTGAGACGCTCAACCAAGAAGCTACCCAGGTGCCCCTTAACTTGCTACACTTTTAAAAAACACTCCCCAGGCAGTCAGCGGTGAGCCCCTGGTAGTCCTGGCCCTGCTGCCTGGCCCAGACACATGCATGGTCACCTTACCCACACTGGCTTCCAGTCCACCGCCTGCCAGGATGCAGAGGAGGGTCGGCGGCTGGAACCCAGCCTAGGGCTGTGGGGACTCAGGCCCTGCTTGGACCGTGGCTGCCCCAAGAGCACTCCGAGTGTCCTTCAGCCCTTTGCAGGGTTTGTTGGCAACTTCGCAGCCAAGAAAGGACAGCGTGGCCTGGCGAACATGGCTTGTTTTGTGTGTTTAAAGACAACAGTTTATTTTGGTTTGCAGCAGTGGTGTCCTGTGACAGGTCAGCGAGGTTTCTCTCAAGCTTCAAAAGAAAAAAAAGCGCTCTCCCTCTCGCAGTGAAACAGGACACCACCTCTCCCAGTGGCCTAAGGCCTTGGCGATTGAACTCTGCGGCAGCGCTCCTTCTGAGGTAAGAGCGATGGCTTGGCCGGTGACAAAGGCGCCAGCCTGCAGGTGTGTTTGGCGGACAGGGGAGGGGCATGAGCGACCCTGGCGGCCCCTGGGCCTCTCTTCGGTGGCCCCGGGAAGAGGCCGGGAAGCAGGCTGGACGCGCGCCCGGGTTCGCCGCGGCGCTGCGGCCCGCGGAGCTGTGCAGAAGCGCGGCCGGGCGGGGGGCGCAGACCCGACAGCTGCTCGGTTTGGCTCGCCCGCGAAGCCTCGCTAGGGTGGGTGCGGAGAGAGGGCCAGCCTCGCCGGGAGAGGACGCCGCGCAGCAGCACCCGACCGCGCCGCCGCCACGCGCGCGTCGCCATGCGAGACAGGCTTTGGCGAAGCGCTCTCTCGCACACGCATCTCCCGCACCCGGCGCAGCGGGGCCTCGGAGTCCGTTCGCGCGGAGAAACCGAGCCGCGCGCTGAGGGGCACGGGCTGGGGGACGGTGGGCGCGCCACCCCCCGGGGGCCCGCGGCTCTCGGCTCCGCTCTACTCCCCGGCGCTCCTGGAGCGCTCCTGGCCAGGGATCCTGCCCGACCCTGTGCTGCCTGCCGCTCGAGTCTGGCGGCCGCCCACCGTCCCGGACCCGAGCCCCGCTGCGGAGCGCGAAGCTTCAGCGAGGGTGGTGGCTGCCACGCTTGGGGCTTCCAGCGCCGCACCCCGAGGGAGCGCGCCCCGCGAAGGGGGCTGCCTCGACCTCCCCTGCGCGAAGCGGCGCGAACTGGGTTCGCTCGGGACAGCGCGGGCAGAGGAGCCGCGGCCCCGCACGGAGCCCGGCGCCCACGCCTCCGCTGCCGAGCGCACTCACCGTCGCTGAGGCACAGCGCAACCAGCACGATGGCCAGCACGACGACGACCTTGGCATTCATGGCACCGGCGGGCGGCTGGCGGACTCAGGAGGGACGCGGAGCGAACGCGGTGGCGGAGAGTGAAAGTGCGGCGGCGGGAGGCGCGCGCCTGGCACTTTAGAGGCGAGAGCGGGGCGGGGCGGGGCGGGGCGCGCGGCGAGGGGCGGGCCTGGAGCGGCAGCCCGGCGGCGGCGGGGGGCTCGGGCGCGCGTCCCCCTCCCACACGGCCGCCGCTCCTGTCCCCTCCCCGTCCCCTCCGCGCCCTCGGTGCTCCGGAGGCTGCGGTGCGCTTCGGCCTCTGACCTTCTCCGGTTCCGCGGGGCCCTGCTCCGGTCAGGCTCGACTTGCAGCGAGGGAACCCAGCCGCGCGGTGAGCCTGGGCTAAAGGCTAGTTATCGTGCCCACTTAGCAGGTGGACAGATGGAGTCCAGGGGCGGGACCTGAATGAGGACCAATGATAAACAAGTCGGTGTGTGCCGGCGAGGCCCGAGGTAGCTAAGAGCGTCCCGTTTCTGGAGTCTAGAACCTGGAGGTGGCCACCGGCCCCGGGCTCGCTGCGCTGTGGCCCCGCAGGCTCCGCCTAAGGGAAGGAGACCAGTCTTTGCAGGAGGAGCGAATGCCATCCCAAGCCAACGCTATCACTTAGTAGCCAAGCCTCAGTTTTCTCACCTGTAAAACTGCGACTCTAAAATAAGAGTGCTGTGTCGCCGAGAGGAAACAAAATCAGTCCGCTCTGCGGCTCGGTGAATTTAACCTGAACTCTGAGCGTGAATGTACTTGGCTCGCTGTGCCTCTGTGCTCTCAACTGTGAAATGGGCTGAGCACAGTTCCCACCAGCCGAGTGTAACTGGGGGAAATGATTGAGACTCCTTTCTCCACCATGAAATGTTCACCATTGAGTCCGGCATATAGTACTTAATAAATGGAAGCTAGAATAATTGTTTAAACTTCAGCATTTTCTCCCTCTCCCACTGAATGCCCTGCGCGACCCAAAGTGTTGAGAGAACTCCCGCCTCTTCCCCTCTCCCTTCTGCCCCAGGACAGTACTCCTGGCATCGGCCTTTCTGGTCCACAAAACGAGTAATCCCTGGGCAGTGTCTGAACTCTTAGCAGGCCCTGCCCCAACCTGGACACCCGGAGACGGCCCCAGCCTAGCAGGGAGGGGTGCAGGCAGGCGGCCCAGGAGGCGCAGGGATGATTCAGCCATCTCCTCTTGCCCTTACTGGCATAACCAGACAGTGGAGTGAATTCTATACCAGGCCCCATCCAAGGAGCGCGCGGTGGGGACAGGTCTCTGTACCTGGGAAGTCTGGTAGTCCGGACCCTAGGGGGAATGGGCAGGGCCCTCCGGGCCTGGGCTCAGTAGCTCCAGCCGGGGGCCACAGGAGGGGGCGGTCAACAGAAAGCTGCAAGAGCTCTGGACTCAGGTCGTGAGGATGGGTGTCTTTTGTGTCTTTTTTTTCCCAAACTACTTTCACGCCCAATTACATGCCCTGTGAACTTCATCTATTCATTCATTCACTCCAGGCCTAGCTCACTTCTGGGCACTGGGCGTAAAGCCAGGAAATGCACTGGCTTGGTCCCTGCCATTAAAGAAGTAACAATCCAGTGGGGACTACAGTCCTCGGGCATTCCTCAGGCCCCACCTCTTTTCGGGAGAGCGGGGTGGGTAATCGCGGAACTAGTGAGCCTTGGTCAGCCGCAGAGGAGAAAGAGCTCGCCGACTGAGCTCGGGCGCCCTCTGGTGGCAAAGTCTCCCCCCATCCCGCCCCCGGGGTCTGGGTGGACCAAGGCTCAGGCCCTCCCCTGATCCCAACGCAGCCTGGTAAAGCTGCGGTGCTCCGCGGTAAATCAAGAAGCCGGGAGTTGGCGAGACTTGGAGCTGGAACCCAGACCCCGGCGGGAGCCGCGTGAAGCCTTTCCTGCAAATCCTGCTAAAGCAAATGCCAGTCTCTCGCTTGCTTCTTCTTTACGTCAAATCGGGTTTTGTCCCCGCAGCTGAGGGAGTCCCTTTGTCCCGCGTGGGCTGGGGCAAAGGAGAACTGAGGCTTCCTGCCTGGCTGGGCCCTGCCACCCCAGGCTAGATATTAGTGTGGGACACATCAGAGCCCCCTGCTTCTTCCATTCATTTATTAAAATACTTATTGAGCACCCACTATGTGCCAGACACTGGCGAATTGTTTGAAGTACTTTAGTAAAGGAAGCAAAAAAAAGAAAAAGAAAACCCCAAACCTCCTGTCCTGGAATTTACATGGGAGAGGGGAGAAGGAGGGGGAAGGAAAATGGCAGAAAACATAAGTAATTAAACATATAATCTATAGAAGGTTCTTAGGTGCTATGGGAAAATGGAGCAGAGGGAAGGGGAATGAGTTAAGATTTTAAACAGGGACGCCAGGAATCTGCATTTTAGGTAAAATCGCCACAGTTTTTCAGTTGGCAAGCTAGCTGAATTTAAAACGGTACTGGCCGACACTCCTGGGGGCCATGGGCTACTAGACTGTGCCTTTTAGCCTGAGCTCTGTGTTCAGCCATAGGGGTGCCTCCCAAATTCTGGACGGCAGAGCCCACCACCCTTTCTCCTCTGTCCTCTGTTTGTGCCATGGTCTCTACTTAAAAGGCTCCACATGTCTTTCTCTGCCAGGAAACTCGGTTCCCCATCAAGGCCCAAAGCAAGGTCCCCCTCCCTGTGAGATCTTCCAGGGCTCTCTTTGCTCAGCACTCTGAGTTGCTGCTCTTCAGAAACACCACAGTCATGCGGGTTTCAAGGTGGGAGGCAGGCAGGGGTCTGGTGGTTGAGGTGCGTCTCTGGACCCCGGGTGCCCAGTTCAGGTACCTGCCTATGGCCCTCTGCCCCTCGGTTGCTCATTCCTTCAGAGTTCAATGGTTGGCCTTTCAGGGAAGGACCTCAGTACAAGGTTGAAGGTTTGCACCGAATCATTGTTTTCCAGTGTGTAACCGACTTCAGGTGGTATTCTGAAAACATTAATTGTGAGAAATACAGATTTATATATTTGTTTTTAAAAGTAATGAGAAAAAAAGTATAACTCGTACATTAAAGCAGACATTTCAGATATGGCTCAGGATTGATTTCATTTTTTTTAAATATATGATTTAAAAAGCAAGTAGATTTAAACTAATAGCATGTAATAGTATAGGTGGTTGGAGATGCAGCAAAAATCCACACAGTGATACAAAAAGATCTGAAGTTTGAAAATGCTGCCTAAATAAAGAACATTCTTTTGGTATTATTTGCTACTACCCACCCCCTTTACAGACAAACCATTTGGTCCCGGAGTGGTAAAACAAAATCACACAAAGGAGGTATGGCATCTTTCTCACCCTTGCCGTCCAGGAGAGGCCAGAGAATGCTCACCCAGGAGCGCTCATGTCCTAGGCAGGGTGTGGGGATGCTGGAGATCCCACCTCCTGCCCCCTTGCCCTGGGCACCCACGGCTCTCCCATCCCAACCATGACTCTTCTTTCTCCCCACTTTTAGTGCAGGTGTGGAGCGACACAGCCAGGAGACGGCTGTCTATGCTGCAACCCCCCCCCCCCACACACACCTCTGCTCTCCCACCTTTGACACCTCACATTGGGATTCACAAGTAGGTATCCCACCCTGGGAACAAGGAGCCCCTGGGAGAAAGGCAAATCCTCAGAGCTGATGCTGTCACCTGCGGAACAGGTCTACTAACTCTCAAGGCTGGTGTTGGGATTTATTACGTGTGAAGCCGCTTGGCCCAGAGAAGGCCCTCGGGATGATAGGATTTCAGCTTCCTTTCTCTGAATTTGTTTCATTTTGTTCTCACAAAGACAGAACTCACAGAATAAGCCCTCATAGCTCAGCTTTGAAGCCAAGAAACCCAAAGCTCAGAGTGGCTGAAGGCCTTGACCAGCATGGTAGATGTGGCCAGGGACAACGGCACAACTCTCTGGACCAGCATCTCTGGATTCTGGAACAACACGGGAGTGTGCATAGGGATGTAAGTCGCTTTCACGGAAGAAATCTAGGGAGCCTCTTGGAGGCCTGTACCCAGGACCGGGGCTTAGCATCTGTGAGGCTGGCCATATTTTCCTCAACTGGATCCCAAATTGGCCTCAGGAGCCAGTTCCAAGAGTCTCATTTCCTCCTGGAGGGAGGGACCCTAGGGAGGCTGAGTCAGGGCTTGTGGATGCAGGGCTCTGCTGCCGGGTCCTGGCTAGCTGTGGGGCACATAAGCAGGCAAGGCTTACCCTAGGTAGATGTCCAAATCCAGCAAGCCAGATCTTCTGTCGAAAAACTCTCCCTCGTGGACACTCCTAAAATAGGGGTGGTATTTTCTAGGACATCCTCCAGGAACATTGGATGTGCAGAGCTAATGTTCTAGGGAAGTCTCACCCAGGGGCTCTGAGGGTTCAGGTCTGTGCTCTCAGCAGCCATGCTAGTTCTCACATACCCACTCACTTCTGCCTGCACCCCATCGCCAAAATCAGTGCAGTCCCGTCCAGATTTATTCTGGTTCCCAACCCCACCCGCCTCTCTCCTGTTACCCTTGCCTGTGGGTAAACGGGCCTCAGCATCTGGAGCTCCATCAGTTTCTAGAATTGGGAGCGTGCATCAGCTTCTACCACAAACCCTTGGGTGATGGGAAGTGTGAGCCCTTTAAGGATAAATAACATTTACACATGAGTTACTTAGTGTTGTGCACTTTTAATTTCTTTTATCCTCACACCTACCTTTGAGGTGGGTTCAGTGTTCACCCCATGCCCCAGATTTGGGAGCTAAGATCACACAGCCGCTCTTTGGCAGAGGCAGGATTTAAATCATCTTAGCCTGGCTCTGGAGTAGGACTGCTCCTGGTGAAGGATAGAAGAGCAGATTTGCCACACAAAATGCAGAAAACCCAGTTAAATTTAAATTTCAGATAAGCAATGAGTCTTTTTTTTTTTTTTTTTGGCATATATGTTCCAAATATTGCACAAGACATACTTATACCAAAAAGAATCATCCGTTGTTCATCTGAAATTCAAGTTTAACTAGGTGTCCAGGATTTTTATTTGCTGAGCCTGGTAACCTTACTCGAGAGTCTACACTCTTCACAACACAAAGGAGGCCCTCTTTGTGGGCTTTCTCCCTGGGCCTTCAGAACATGTGGACAGAGGGAGGGAAGGGTATTGGGAAGGCAAGTTCTGGAATCACCCACTTTCTCAGTGAGGGGATTTCTTGAGTTTTATTACTACAGAGTTTTATTATGGTGTGAAATGGTACATTAGAGCAGTATGGGAATGATGATCCTTTTCCCCCCTTTCTCTCCTTTCTGCCATGAGCATTTTAATACTATACTTGCTTCAACTCCGATCTTCCAGAAGCAGCCCGCTCATACCTGAGGTGAAAAGAGATAAGTTTCTCCCCAGGATCACCAGCCCTCCTCTTCTTCCCACCCAGGCAGAAGCCCAGCTCCTGACACCCTTCCTTCTGTTTTAGGTGGCATGGGCTGAGGATACGGGAAGATGAGGAGCCGTGGTCCCGGGGGGGTGGGGGGGATGCTCACATGAGCAGTATCCTGCTCCGGAGGGCTCTGCAGACAAGGAAAGAGGTTAAGCACTGCTGTGGGTCATGGAGGGGGCTCTGGGCCTGCTGCCTGCACAGCTGGTCCCCTGATCAGAGAAGCCAGGATTCCAATCTCACTGGCCCTCCTTGTTCAGAGGAGGGACTTGTCCTTTTTCCTCCACCTTACCTCCCTGTGGCTGGGAGTCTATAGTTCCTGCAGCACAGATGCACTGGATAAGACCGCACAGGGAGGCTGCCCAGAGAGGCTTTCAAGGCCAAGTGCAAAGGCAGGCCCCACCGGCTGCCTGGCCCAGGGGATGTAAGTGGGGGATGGACTCAGCTGGGGAGAAGGGCGCAGCACCTTTATGGTACCCATCCTCCCACCCCACTGCTCAGAAGCAGACCGGGGAGGTTGAAAGGCAGGTTTTGTTTAGGGGTAATTTATCAAACAAAGAATTTGTAAATTAGGTGTTGTTTTTTTAAAAAAACAAAACAAAAAACAAAAAACAAAGCAAATCTGGGATGCCTACTGGGAGTTTGGGCTTCATCCATGAAGTCTCATTGGCTTCCAGCTTCTAGCATTCTTTCTCTTCTTAGGTACCCAGTATAAAGTTTCTATGTTTGCAGGCAGGTTGATTGATCATTGATGTTCCCTTTTTCTCTGTAGAGTACCCAAGTTTTGCCTCAGAGCCCTAGGCTGTGCCACCAAGAGGTGCTATATACCTCCTTCATAAATCTGTAATCCGACATTCCATCCATCCATCCATCTACCCTTCCACCACCTACCCATCTATCCAACATCCACCCACCCATCTACTCACCCATCCACTCACCAATCCATCCATCCATCTAGCAGCCAGCCACCTAGCCAGCAAGGACCCACTCTCCCCTCCCCCTGGCTCTCCCCTTCAACCGCTCCCCACCAACCCTCTCCAGGTGCTCTAGCCCTGAGATGCCTTTTCTGCCAGAAACAGATGTGCCTCCTGCTTCCTGGGCCACAGGGGAAGAATAATCAAGCATCAAGGGCCCCAAATCCAAAGATCACAGAGCAAGCCCTCACCTTGCAACAGATTGAAACCTTTGCATTCCCCTTGCTGAAGGAATGACCTCTCTGAAAGGCAGGGAGGGCTTCCTGGGGAATGCCCACCCAGGAAGGAGCTGAGAGCAGCATGCGAACACTCCTCACCATCCCCCAATTGTTCATTTCATAATTTTCTTCCATAAGTTATTAAAAAAATGAAAAAGAAAGAAAAAATAGCAAAGAAACAAACCTTTATTTCTCTGTTTACTCCTCTGTATTTAATGACCAGTTGTTAACATGACTAAAACCACCTGAAGATTTTTGCCAAATGGAAAAATCTCCCTACAGGGGCAATAAAACAAATATTCAGGATAGAGAGAGGCGGTCATAAAAGGCATTACCCGGTTGTAAACAGAGGCGGGCGGCCGTAATATATGGCCCCTGCCTCCCCAGCTTTCAACAAAGCGGCTGAGATCCCGGCAGCGGCTCTGACCCGAGGCAGTATTTACTTCTGCGGCTTCTTCAGCAGGTCAGCGTGGGTATAATTCTGTCTACCAGTTGACTGGAGTTGAGGTTTCGAGCAGGAAGCCCAAACCCTGAGCGCTCATAACTCAGCAGGAGTCAGGCACCCCTGCCCAGAGCACGCCAAGAAAAGCACATTGTACTGTCTTGGCCGGATGGGGTGAGGGTCTCCGCACACCCAGGCCGTTGTCAACAGAGACTGATGGCCTCAGTTTGTACCTGGTCCAACCACGCCACTGGTTTGTGCAGTTGTCGGCTGCATTTTGTCCCAGAGCTTTCGGAACACCTGTCCTCTCTGATACACCACCGGGCAGGGATGGTACTCTTGGCTGGATGACTGTCTCACGCAACCTCGGTAGACAGAGTCCACTAGACCCGGCAAAGATCTTGAAGTCGGAAGGGAAATTAAAGCCTCAACGTATGAGCACAGGCAACCTTTCCCAGCGGCCAAGCACCAAGCCACCTCTTGAGATGCCACAGTTAGCCTGTGGGTCCTGGGTGGGGCGACAAGCACAGTGTGGCTGAATGGCAGACAGATGCAGACAATCCCCTGGACGGGTCTCGCTGCCAGCTCATCTGAGTCCCTCAGCCGTATTGTAGGGTCGTGTGCTTATCCCGATCTTCAGGTGTAGACGTCCAGGCTCGGCGAGCCAAGGGCCTTCCCAACACAATGTGAACTGGCAGGGCAGCTGGCAAGGGCTCATGATAGGGCCTGCACGCTCCCCACCGTGGCCCTGATCGTGGTGTGGGAGGCCTCGGCCTTTGGTTGCTTTGGACGCAGACGTGCATGTTCCCTCCTGACCCCTTGGCCCACGGCGGGGTGCATCTGCTGGTGTGCAGTAGGGTCCGTCACATCTCTATTGGGCTCTCCAGAAAGCCAACAGGAGGCAGTTTAATAAACCCACGGAATAGCTGACTGTAAAGGCCAGGGTCCCTTTGGTCCGGGTGCACGGCCAGCCACGGGGTCTGCAGAGCCTCAGAGGCTCAGGCTGCCTGGGAGCTGCCGTGGGGGCCGCAGGCCTGGGGCCCTGGACGGCTGGCACTGGCTTCTACTGTTCCGTGCTTACCGGCCCCTGCCTGGGGGTTCCAGACATGGCTCTGTGGGCTCCCGAAGAGGGGCGGCCTTGACTGTGCCCTAGCAGACCCGGAATCCTCATGACTGACATCAGACCCAAATGCCAGGTTCTTAGCACGGAACAGTTCAAGGGCGCCGCCGCTGGTTAGTGGAGCTGGAAGAGGGGTCAGAGTCTGTTCTGCCTTTTCGACGGAGCCACGGGCTCTGCAGGTGACCCTCTGTTCTGTGGAGGGGCAGGGAGTGCCCGCGTTATTTATTGTGATTTTACAGCTCTTGTTGGTTTAGGAAACAGCCCTCAGATGCATTTCTCTCTCCCACTGAACTGCAGTGAGGCAAGGGTTCGCCTCCTCATTCTGCCGAGGACACATCCAAGACTCCAAGGCTTGAGGGACATTGCTCAGGTGCTGGGTGAGGAGGGGAGGCGGGGTCCTGGGGGTGGTCATGCCCTCGGCTGCGTGACCTCTCAAGGCTGGGGAAGCAGCGCCTGGGAGGGCTGGGAGTGCTGCCGGGAAGAAGCAGCTCATTCAGGGGTGGGGGTGCATCTGCTGGGTCCCCCAGGGATTTGTCCCTCACAGGACATTGAAAACCAGTTCACCCCCAACAGCCACTGCCTGCCACCTCACTCTTATCACAGGGGGCTTTTTAGGCAGGTGTCTGTATACACCCAGTCCCTGGGTCAGATCTGATGTCAAGGAGAGCAGGTTTTGAGCCCACACTGCTCACTTCTTCCCCTTGCTGTTCTCAGCTTGGCCCCTTAACAGGCATTTAAATGGGAGCTTATTTTCTGTAAGCTTCAACCCCTGGGGTTTGGGCCAGTATGGTTTCAGTGAGAACCAGCCTGTCTGCAGGCCTAGGAAGTGATGGAAGATAGAAGTGAGAAGATAAATTGGCCTCTACCCAGGGACCTGCTCTCCGTTAGCATTGGGGAAGGGGGAGGAGGAGGTAGAGGAGACAGAAGGAAGCTGCAGGGCTTGGAGCCCACTGAGGTCCAGGGAGGGAGTGCATTTTCTAGGAGCCTCATCGCCGTAGGAGGAAGAGGGTGCCTGTGTGTGTCCAGGTCAATCAGCCTCACCGGAAGGAACCTCTAATTCCAAGACCCCCTGGGGAGAGCAATCAGGGCCAGGGAGGCGCCAGGTTGGGGGATGGGGGGGCTGCCACCTGCTCTGCCCTCCCTCCCTGAACAAGTGCAGGCACCTCCCTCCCGGGCCATAGAGAGACCCCCTCCTCTTCCTTCCCCCTCACTCAACCAGCCCAGGTGTGTTGCTGTCCTCGTCCCAGAGTACATCTGGGGCCGGGAGGTAGCCCAGGCTGAGAACAGCTGGATTGATTCTGGGAATGACAGGGGACCAAGAAAGAAAAAAAAAAGACCTTGTTTATTCAGGCTGAAATGCGTCGTGTGTGCAAACTTTGACCTCCATCTCTCTAGGCTGACAGATGGTAGATGTGTTTAGTTTGCAGATAAGAAAAAAGAAGGAACTGGAGTGAATGGGGGTCCACCAGTGAGGCTTGCAGTGCCCACTCTCTGCTCCGGGCTCAGAAGGACATGGTGTGCACCCAGCAGGGAAGAGTCCCAGTGGGTGGCAACACCCAGTGTGCCCCAGGAAAGAGCTTACCCTCCCATGCTGGTCCCCTCCACCTCTCCAGCCTCGCCTGGGACCACAACGACCACGACAGGACCAAGTGAACTGCTTCACAGATGCGAAGTTCAGCTCAGATCATGGCCAAGGAGGGATGAGATGCACTCAGTGTGTAGCCAGCCAGTCTCCACCCAATGCCCCGGCGCCTTGGACAGAACCCATTTGGCTGAGGCGGCGGCAGATTTGAGATGCTATGGAGCACAGCATGATGGGTGTGAACCCCGAGCTTTCTGCCCCCTGGTAGGTCGGCTCAGGAAAGGTGGGGTAATGGTGGGAAAGCCTAGCCAGCAGCCACAGAAGGCTCTGTGCTTTTACCCAGTAAGTCCCCCGCCTCCCTATCTGGGGAAAGGATCTGGAGAAGCATCTCTACCATCCTTGGGCACTGAACAGCCTCCCTGCCCCCTCTCTCCACAGCCCAGTATTTGCTTTCCGCAAGTGGCCGCACAAAGCAAGCTATCTCATGGATGCGGGGTCTCCAGTCCCAGCGGCCACACCTGAGCACTGGAGCTGCCCCTCCTGGCACTCAGCACCATTCCCGAAGGTTCCTTGCCTCCACCGTGCCATGCTGTGGTGAGAGCACACTCCCTTCTCAGTGGCCACCTGGGCTCTTCCTCATTCCCTTTCAGGGGGTGACTGGAAGTCCCGGTGCGGGACCTGACCCAAGGGTATGACTTTCATGCAGAAATCAGAGTGCACAACCCAGACTCCCAAGAGCTCTTCCACTTCCTGAAGAAGTCCCTAGAGCCCTAGTGACAATGGGGGCAGGAGAAGGGACCCGCCATGGCACTCAGGGCCTGCATGTTGTTACACATTTCTGTGTCACACGAGGAAGCTGAGGCTCAGGGAGTGTCTCACCAGTCAATGGGAAAGGTGGGATTTGAACTCACACTTAACCACCAGTCCTGTGCTCTCCCTTCCCTTCACGTAGCACAAACCCCCTCAGGGCAGGTGGAGGGGGCATCTCAGAGGGATGGATGGGGTCTTGAATTATGACAATAATACCCATGAGTCTCAGGAGGGGCGCCAGCGGAGGGTGGAGGCAGAGGACAGAGGCAAATCTCAGGAGCAATTTAAAAGGTTGGATGGAGGAGGGCGGATCCCAGCTAGATGTTAAAGACTGAAAAGATCTAAAACCAGAGCTGAGGTGGGTGCAGGGGAGCGTTAGGGGAGCAAAGGAGAGTGTGTGGCCACTGGGAGCATGGTGGTCGGGGTCAGCAAGGAGGATGATTTGATGGCGTAGCAGATGCATGAGGGGAAATCATGGGCTGAATGGGGAAGGCAGGTTGTGACCAGGTCTCAGAGTCCTTGAGCGTCCAACAAAGGAGTAGAGAATTCTTCTTCAGTCTTTGGTGTCCCCACCCTCCCAGCCCATGGGCACCAGTGGGTTTGCATCTGCAGGAAAGGGTACTTCTTTCTTCACCGGGCCCCCACTTTCCCATGCCCCTGCTCTGGGGGGGTCGTCTTAGGAGCGCCCAGGGGCGTCCAGCTCCACCCACTTGCTCTTTCATGTCCGGGCCCCAGAGCTGTTTGAGGACACGTTGACACTGGTCCAAATGCTGGACCAGCCCTCAAATGGCCACTAATGCCATGGGCTGAGCCCCACGCCTGGCCAGCTGCCCACCTCTAGTTGCTGAGGCAGAGCTGGGCTTTTCTCTGTGCAGTGTGGAGCGGGCCTGTCTTTCCCGCCTGTGTCACACTCTGCCACCAGGATGACCTGCTCTGCAGAGGGCCCACTGGCCGCAGAACGCCTTCTGGCTGTCTCAGACTCTCCAGAGGGGCCCGTCCAGGAATCAGAAGGCATCCTGCTCCTCTCCCGTCCCTCCACCGGCAGTCAGTGTCACTTTGCTCTTCTCCCCAGGCACTCTCCCTGCCAGCTGACTCTGGTTGGCTGAGCCAGGGGCAGGCCAGGCCCGGGATGACCTGACCCCCCCACACCCCCCACGGTTGGCCCCTTTGGACCACTGCTGGGAGTGCTGCTGAGTTCTGGAGGCAAAAGGGGGCCCCTGACAACATCTGAGCCCAGGACTGTTGGGATCAGAGACTAAGTCTTTTATCTGCGTGTTTCATTAGCATGCACAAAGTTTAGTCGGGCTAGCTCCCAGGGTTGACACCTGTGGAAGGGGAGGGAAGATAGCAGGATTGGCCAGAGGGCGTTAGCCTGTGATGAAGCCTGAAAAAGGTCCCAGCCAATCTCATGGGAACCCTGTCCCTGAGGGAGCAGGGCCCCCAGGTTTCTACCTGCTGGGGCTTGGCCCCCTGGGAAGAGGCTTAGCCCTGGGAGAGGCGGCTTTCTGCAGCAGAGGGCAGCTGCTGGTGGGGTGGCTGCCCGGTGGCCATCAGCCAATGGTATTCCCAGCACTTAGGAGAAACGAGTCCTTCAGGCCTGTTGGCCCATAGCAGCACTTACTATAGTCCACTCCTTTGCCTCGCCAAGCCACGTCTAAGAAGAGTTTTGTGTTAGAAGAGGAACCTGGCCGGCTAAGTCACTGGACGGGGACCGGGAGAGGAATCCACGCACACAGAAGGCTCCTGGGTGTGGGCAGCCAGCTAGGACAAGCCGGGGGGGACAGGACCTCTGGGAAGCCTCAGGGTGCCAGTGGAATTTCATGGGACACCTTTCAGGCTGTGGGTTTGGCCTGGTTTAAGATGAAATGCAAGTTTAAGAAACTTTTATAATGAAAACAGCAGGGATGTAAAAATTCCACCAGCTTGTTAGAGCAGAATGTCTACAAATTCTTTTGCAAGGGTTTTTGTATTAGTCATTTTTTACAGTCACAAATGACTCAAACCGAGTTGAATTAACTCGGGCCAAGGTGGGGGAATTTAGGGGGTTCTTGTAAATAGACCAAGGAAGGGAGGGACAGACTGGCCTCAGGGAAGACTAGATGTCCTCTCTCCCTTTCTCTGCCTTTCCACATATTTGAGGTGGGGGAGGAGCAGTTGCTCCATAGAAGGGGAGTTGCCCCCCTCCCATATTTTGCCCCTGGGTCTGGTCTTGGGGCACATCCTGAGCTGGGAGAGGGGAGTAGCAGCATGGAGGATGGCTGGGAGTGCTCGCTGGGTTCCTTGGCTCCTGGAGGGCCACTGCAGCCCAGCCCAGCTGCCCCAGGCGAGTCCAGGCCCCAGTGACCCCGGGGACAGCGGTTCAGGCAGACGTGCCATAGATCTGGGTTGTGCACGTGGGCACCCTCCCGGGAAGTAGACGCCCATTATCTACTTTAATTGCCTCGTGCCCTCCAAAGCAGGCAATTTTACTGCCACCTGTTAACCTAAGAAAGAAACGGGCTTAGGAGACATCAGTAACTTGCCCAACCCCAGAGCTGGTGAGTGGCCAGGATTAAAATCTGGGCTGTCTGATTGAAGCCTGGGAGGGCCACACTGCCTGTCTCTACGACAGCAGCTCCTTCCGCATTCCAGGGAAAGTCACTTTACAGTGCTGAGTCTCGCACCAGTGTCCCCACAAATGGCCAAGCAAAGCCGTTTGCCGCAAGGAACAGGTCTATGAGAAAGTGCTCTGGAAATTGTCGAGGGGTGGGCACATTGCACCGTGAGCTGTCATGATTCCCACCCCCTCAGCTGCTCACTGCACAGGTCCATCAAGGTTACAAGGGCAAGCCTTGTTGGCTTGTTTTCTACCTCTTTACAAATGCCCCTTGGCTGGGGGGGATAAAGTGAGCCACGGACTCCTCAGGCCGCTAATGATGCAGAGCCTGTTTTCATCAGCAGGCAGGCGGTTTTGTAGAGGAACGTGAAGCTCAGAAGGTACTCTTCGACCTTGCTACCACTGGGGTCCAGCCTCTGTTTCCTGATCTTGATACCCCAATGCCCAGTGGATACACAGCACAGAGGACCCTTCTGTAAGGCCACTCCAAGAAGGGCTTGTTGAATGGGCATAGGGATGGATGTGGGGAGAGAGATTAGGTGACAGGTTTGCCAGGGGACATCTCCTGATGTCAGGTGCCGTCAGATTTGACCAGGAGAACCAGAAAGTAGAGGAAGCTGGTCCTCAAAACCTATGGCCTTTTCTTCCTTTCTTTCTTTCTTTCTTTCTTCCTTCCTTCCTTCCTTCCTTCCTTCCTTCCTTCCTTCCTTCCTTCCTTCCTTCCTA
>NW_022589751.1:2221268-2378844 GCF_004348235.1 Phoca vitulina | reverse complement strand
CTCAAAACCTATGGCCTTTTCTTCCTTTCTTTCTTTCTTTCTTTCTTCCTTCCTTCCTTCCTTCCTTCCTTCCTTCCTTCCTTCCTTCCTTCCTTCCTTCCTTCCTTCCTTCCTTTCTTTCTTTCTTTCTTTCTTTCTTTCTTTCTTTCTTTCTTTCTTCTTTCTTTCCTTCTTTCTTCAACCCTGGTGGATCCAGCAGTGGAAGGATCTGAGTTTCTTGTCATAAAGACCTCAGAAATCTTGCTCCCTCTTCTGATCTGCAAACACCAGGAGCTCAGAGATCTTTCAGGTGCCAGACGCTTCTCTACCCCCATGGGGCCTGGGAAACACAAGTTGATTTATTTCTCTTTCAAGGAAGGCAGAGCCCAGAAGCGCTTCAAGGTAGATATTTCTGTTTGTTTCCTCCCCAAGAAAAGCATAACTAAAGACGCCCACACATTCCACACCCTCTTTTCAAGGCCCATTAATAAGGGGCCTGGGGCCAAATCGTAAACATGGCAAACTGTAACCACCAAGGCCAGCAGAGCGAGGGCCGCATTAAGGGGGAATTTCAGCGAAATGCTGCACGGTTCCTAAATTCATACCAGATGAGTTCCAGAAGATTAAAGTTATTACAATAAAGCCCCAGGGACTCAATCATGCTCTGCCATATAACCTTCTTGGTTTACCTCGTCATTCACACAAATCACTTTCTCCAGGGCCTTGAGGAGAATGTGGAATCCATGGAGTTAAATGGGGCAAAAAGCAGAGGGACAGAGAGGAGGGGTAATATCCTAGCTCCAATGGGTTCCGAGGACCCTGGGCCGTTCCTGGGCTGGATGCGTGCAAGCTGGGCTGGTCTTCCAGTCGGAAAGCCCCAACAGCAGGGACCACCTGGCTTGGAAGGGAGGCTGGGGTCTGGATGTAGGGGGCATGGTGGGGCAGGGCTTGGAAGCACAGAAGGGGAGGCATGTTCTCCCTAACACCCCAGCCTGCCTGAGGCGTGACCCTGGGGGTGGTCACTGTCCAAACCTTGATAAGAAACAGACTAAAAAGCTGCAAAGAGACTTGGGTAGTTGTGAAATGTGGCACAGTTCTTTTTGTCCTTTGATACTACTTTGATGTTTTCACTTTTTGTACTTTTTTTCCTCCCAAGTACCTTCCAGCTAAGATAAATCTCTGGGTGCTCAGGAACCGTGAGCCAGCTCCCTGGCTCTCAGCTCCAAGTCCTGCCTTGCCCGATGACTCTGCACCTGCGTGGAGGAGGACACCCGAGGCCACTCTGGTCCCCCCACTCTCCTGTACCTCCGTCCCTTCTTCCCCACTGCACCCCTTACCTCCACTTTGCTGCAGTGTCCCTGAACAATTCCCAACCTCTCAGACCCACACCTGCCTAGAGACTCTGCCTGGGTGCCCACGTCTTGCTCCCAGCCCTCTCTGTAGGTATGCCAAGCTTGGCCACACTTGGTTGTTTTGTTCCCGAAGGCCCTCGGTCCTGGCCTTCTCTTGAGTCCTCATTCCTGCCTCACGATATTGAGGGATATTGTGGGACCTTCCAGTGTCTTCAGAGAAGATCTGGCTCTCAGCATCAGAAAGAGAGTTGGACCCAACGACCAAGCATGATACTCACAAAATCGGCTGGTATTAGTGTGCTGCCCCTTTTCCCATTGCCACATTCTTACTTAAGCTAATATTTAATGTAGGACTTATGCATGAATATTGCGAGGATTTTCTGTAGTCTACTTTTTCTGTGCTGTCTCTTTTAGGTTTTGATGTCAGAATTATGTTAGCTTTCCAAGAAATAATTGAAAGAGGTTTTTTGTTTTTTGGTTTTTGTTTTTTCCTGTATCTGGTCTTGGGATCAGTTTCAGTTCAGGGCATCCAGAAAAGCGTTGGGACCAGGTACTTTACTGAGTGTAGTTCTTCAACAGTTATTCTGATTTGATTTTTTGGTTTTCTTATCTCTTCCTGAGTCCATTTTGACCATCTGTGTTTTTCTAGAGAAAAGGACACTTTATTCAGGTGTTCAAAGTCATTAATACGGTTGTATAATTCTGTCCCTTCTTTTTATACCCAAATTTGAATATTTGTGCTTTGTCTTACTCTATTTCTTTCCCCTTTTCCTTCCTTGCCTCCTTGTTCCTTTTCTTTTCTCAGTTTATTTTTGTTTTCCTTAACAGGGCTAGTTAATATTCTATTCTATTCTATTCTCTCCCAAAGATCCACCTTCTCTACCAGGATCAAATGTATGCTGCTTCTCTGTTTTAACTTCTTACTTTGCTTATGATTCTATGTTTAATATTCTTTTTGTGACTTCAATTTTTAAAAATTTATTGAATAGAATTCTTAGTTCGCCTGTTTTTATTATCACATTTGTTACTAAAAATATTCATGGCTACAGATTTTTCTGCAATTGCAGCTCTAACAGTATCCCAAAGATTTTAACAAGGAGTATTGTTTTAAGGAAGTTTTTTTTTTTTTTTTTTGATCTATCTTAAGTTTTATTTTGACCAATGTATTGTTTAGGAAAGAGATTTTCAAATTCCAAAATTGTTCCTTGTAATTGGCAATGACTGGACTTCTGTTAGGTGTTTCTAGTTTGACTCTATTGATGTTATGGCAGGTGGCTTCTGGTATTGTTCATTTTTTTATTCGAGATTTTCTTTGTGAAATACTATAAGAAAAGTGGACCATAGAAAAGGATATAAACTTTCTGTTTACAAGGGATGGAGACAAATTCATATATAAATTAAGTACATGTGTTTATGTAAATACATGTATGTTATGTATAATCAATTAATTATATTATTTGGATTCTCTGGATTTTACTCATCCTTAATTTCTTTTTTTTCATCCTTAATTTCTTGACATACAGGATTAAATAAGAGCTACAGTAAAGTCTTCTAATGATTTTGTGTTTTGCCAGATTTATTCTTTTATTGACTCTGGCTTTTTCTTTATTTATTAATGCTATACTATTTAGTAAATAAAAATCCTTTTCTTTTTTTTAATCTTTTTTTTTTTTTTTGACAGAGAGACACACAGTGAGAGAGGGAACACAAGCAGGGGGAGTGGGAGAGGGAGAAGCAGGCTTCCTGCTGAGCAGAGAGCCCGATGCAGGGCTCGATCCCAGGACCCTGGGATCATGACCTGAGCCAAAGGCAGATGCTTAACAACTGAGCCACCCAGGTGCCCCATAGTAAATAAAAGTTCTTGACAGCTCTATCTTTACTGTAAACCGAATGAACAAAAAAGTATTATAAAATATTTTATATTTTTATGTTGAATACTTACTATATTCAGTACAGTATTTTTATATTGAATACAATTCAATATTTTTGTGACATAATCCTCATTTTTGGCCCTGAATGTAACCATGCATGATGTTAACACTCAGATTTCTATTTATGTACACTGAAATGGAATATTTTTGCTCTTCTTTTTTACTTTCAACCTTCCTAAGTTCTTTTCTTTTAATTGTATATTTTTGCAGAATGCATGTGATTTGGTATTGAATTATTTTGTTTTCTCACTGATAGCTTTTCTTTATGAGTTAGGTTTATAGCTAACTCATAAAAAGACAGCACTGGTGTTCTATTTTAATGCTTCCTGGGTGTTTTTAATTTTTCTCTATCTTTTGAACCATGGTCTGTATTCTTTCACCTCAAAACCAATGCCAGGAATTAGGAAAGGGATATAGTTGATTTTTGGTCTTACTTTATAACTTAAAATAATAAAGTAGATATATTACCATGTTATAAGATTCAAAACGATGCGGAGCTAGATTAGAAAAATGTCTTGCAGCTCAAGAACTTTCTATGATTTGACTTCAGCGTATTGTTTTTCTCTACACTTGATCTGAGTCACCTGTGATCTATAGTTATAAAATTAGATGTCTCCTGACCTTACCCCTCCTGTCTGTGAAATCTGATGACAGAAAAAAAAAAAAAAACCCTACTTGGCAACAAGTTTTTCTTTAACCCCTCTGCCCATGGCAATTGGTATTTAGGAGAAGTTAAATGGGGTTTACCCTCCGGTCTCAAAGGAACACCAGCCGCTGGCCCTTGTTCCTCCACGCCGGAGGGCACTAGGGACATCCAGAGTGCTTTTCCCTCTGTCAGACAGCCCTGTCCTGGGTGGCTTCTTTCGTGATGACCTCGGTCCCTGGACTCAGTCCCCACCGTGGTATGTCTGAGGGTGGTTTGCAGAGATTGTGGAATGAGATGAGACTTTCTTAGTTCTGTGTGGATGATTATTTCCCCGTTTTTCTAGATAGGGTTCTTTGGTTCATTTGAAAAATTACTAGGCAGGAGGCTTGGCAACATTGACTTGAAATGCCATCTTTAATTACCTCTGAGTCTGTCTTCTTCTCCAGGATGGGAGTCTTGGAAGCAGGAGGAGTGTCTTTTTCATGTTTGGGATTCTAGCACCTAGCCTTGTGCCGGACAAGGCAGGAAGGGCTCAAGGAGTGTTTGTGGGGTGCAAACCTCAGCAGTGTGCAGGATGGACTGGTGAATGGAAGCCTCTCGTCTGCAGCATAGACAACTGATGGTCAGATTCGGAATTGCTGTCACAGTTGCTACCTGCCAGGCCATATGCACTTTCTTTGTTAGAGATACGCAGCTTGGACATTGTGACCCTCTGTTTAACTTTTATCTTTATTGTAGCTAATAGTACTGTTTTGAGAAAAGAACCTAGAGGACATTAGGTTGAATGAAATAAGCCAGACACAGAAAGACAAATGCATGATCTCATTTATATGTGGAATCTTTTTAAAAAGTTAAATTCATAGACATGAAGAGTAGAATGGTGGTTGCCAGGAGCTGGGGAAGTGGGGGCAATGGGAAGCTGTAGGTCAAAGAGTACAGAGTTCAAGTTATGTCAGATGAAGAATTCTAGAGATGTAAAGTACAGCATGGTGACTATAGTTAATAATGCTGTCTTGATTACCTGAAATTTACTAAGAGAGTAGATCTCAGGGTTTCTCAGCCCAGACATCCAAAATATGGTAACTGTGATAAAGTTGGATGTTTTAATTATCGTGACTATATCATTTCATTATGTATATGTATATTAAAACATGTTGTACGCCTTAAATATATATGATTTTTATTTTAAAATAATAAATAATTAAAAATACATGATAAAAAAGGCTTTATTTAAAAAAGGAAAGCTTTTCTTCTTTAAAATAAGCATTAAAAACATTTAGGGTGTATTTTCTTGTGACCTTGATTTTATTATGAAAAAGTCCAGAAATTCTTTGGGAGAAGTAATTAATTGTCAATGTTCAGAATGGAAAGTTTAACTTTCACTGAAGAAGAACCATGTTCAAGTTCATATAGACAGTAAATTAGCCTCTGGAGCAATAATGCTGTCCTCAAGAGGCTCAACCATCTGGAGAAGTGGTTTCCATGTGAAAATTTACAGTTGCATGGTTGTATTTTAGTGCTTCCAGTTTGGTTTCTCATGAGAACTTTCCTTCTTTTGGTGAAGTTTTTTAATTTTCACTACGGCTTACATGGCGACCAGAATTCCAAATTCTCATTATAAGAGAGTCAGTGTCTTGGCTGTATGTAAATGGTCCCTCCTTTTGATGGTATTTAATCTGTTGAAAATAGATATCTACTTTTTATAAAACAAATTACTGTTCTCAATTTGAAAGACTCCTTTTAGATTCTATTTCAATAATCCTGATAAATACTGCTGTGGAAATAACTTTCCTTTTTCTTTTTCTTCTCTCTCTTTCTTTAGTCATGAATTATCAATGGATTCATGGCTTAAAGGATTTAAAGTTGTTGCATCAGTAGAAGATAATTTTGTACACACCTATTTCCCTGTTCTATCATTTTTCGTTGTTAAGAAGCAAAAGATGGGTTAAAAAGGTAAATGTCACCAATCTAATATATAATATTAAGAATAATTTGGCTTAGTATTAATAAACCTCCCACATCATGTAGGTTTTATTTTGGTCAACAAAGTTTTATCAAGTATGCCTGGCTTTTTTATTACAATCACTTGGTCACTATTGACTTGAAGGACCAGATACAGAACTGAAAGATCAAGGGAATTGTTCAGAAAAATTACTCTATGAGTGGACAGCTTCTCTAGTAATGAAGGAAGTACTCATTTTTGGGTAAGTTAAGGAAAAAAAAGACAGTTGTGGACACGAATCTGAAGCAACACACTTACATTTAACCAAATTACATTCCCCCTCCTCCCAGCTCCCATTCCCTCCATGCCTGCTTAGACTGAGTTGAAAGAAATCCTCACCTCATCTATGTTTCTATTTTATCTCTTCTATTGAAACGTGTGTGTGTGCGTGTGTGTGTGTGCTTTAACAATATTTTAATGTTGCATTAGGGTTTACAATACATGTTTTAGAATAATCCAAGTTCACCTTCAAATATATAATACATTTTTACTATTATTGCTTTAAATATTCCATTATCTTTTAGAGTAATTAAAAATAAGAAAGAATACATTTTATTTTACTTTAATTTATTCTGTTTCCACCACTCTTCATTTCTTTGTGTAGATCCATTTTTCTAAACTAGGTCATATTCCTTTTACCTGAAGAAATTCCTTTAACATTTCTTATGGAGGAAGTCTGCTTGGGTGAATTAACTCAGTTTTTGTCTAAGAAAGTCTTTATTTTTCCTTTCTTTTTGAAGGATTATTTTCACTGGTTATAGAATTTTGTGCCAACAGTTTTATTTTTTCTTTCAGTATTTAGAAAATATCCCTCTGTTGTAATAGTTTCTGATGTGAAGTCTGTTGTAATTCTTATCCATGTTCTTTGGTAGGTAATGTGCCTTTTTTCTCTGACTGCCTTAAAGATTTTCTCTTTGTTTTGGTTTTTGATGATTTAAATATATGTGTGTCTATTTTTTGTTTGGTGTGTGTGTGTGTGTGTGTGTGTGTGTGTGTGGTATGTGGTGTATGTATGTGTGTGAGTGCATGTGTGCTATTTATCCTGCGTGGTATTGTGAGCTTCTTGGGTTTGTGTTTTAGTGTTTGTCACTAATTTGGCAAAATTCTTGTTCTTGCATGCTATTTCCTCAAATATTTCTTCTACTCCATCATCTGTCTCTCTTCTCCTGAAATGCCAACTATGTGAGTCTTAATATTTGATATTGTCCCACAGCTCTTGGATGTACTTTTGTTTTTTTAGTTGGAACTTCCCTTTTATGTATTTTTATTTCTTTTTTAGCTCTAATTTTTTAAAATTGAAGTATAGTTGACACACTATGTTATTTTAGTATGACAGAGTGATTCGACAATTCTATACCTTACACTATGCTCAACACTATTTCCCTTTGCATTTAGCTAGCTTCTACCAACCCATCTTTAAACTCATTGATTTTTTTCTTCATCTGTGTCATACCCACTGATCCCATACCCATATTGAAGGCATTCTTTGCCTATGTTACCATGTTTTTAATTTCTATCATTTCTACTGGATTGTTTTTTAGAATTTTAATCTCTCTGCTGAAATGACCCATCTGTTCTTACATGTTGTGCTTTTCCCATTAGAACCCTTAAAATATTAATCATAGTAATTTTAAGTTTCTTGTCTGACAGTTCCAGCTTCCCTGTTATATCTGACTCTGGTTCTGATGCATGCTTTATCTCCTACAGTGTGTTTTTCTTGCATTTTCATATACCTTCTATTTTTGTCATTGTTGTTGAAAGTTGGATATGTTATGTAGGGTAGTAGATATTGAGATAAATATTATTTTGTGCTTGGATATGGGCATGCTTTTCCTTCTGCTAAGTCCGTAGTGTGGGGGTTTGTGTTAATATAGTCAAGAGTTGGGTTTTGTTGAAGTTTGTTGTTGCCCTGGTTTCCTCAATATACCTCATATTCCCCTGGTAATGCCTTGTGTTTAGGGTGTGGGTTAATTTTCCCAAGGGTTTTTTCCACTGTCTGCACTCTGCTTGGCTTGGAATCTAGCTGGTTGGTGTGAGTGAGGTCTCTCCTTCATGTTGTTCTTCAGAGAGAATCCATTTGTTGTAACTTCCCCAGCTCTGGTCCACTGTTACTTTCAGTTTTTGTTTATCAGCATGGTGTTGGGGAAATGGGAAAGACTCAGTCTCAGGCAGGCACAGTGAAAATGGTGTTGGGGGGATGGCATTAGTAAGTGCTCCTTTAAATGCTTCAGCTGTCATGCTGGGTCCAACACATTTTCCTGGCCTTCTCCAGGGAGAGAGATTCACTTCTGCACTTCCCTTCTCCTAGCAGCTGCAGTGAGTCTCCACTAATGCTTTCAGGCAGCAGTGTTTGTTGCTCTTGCTCTGAAGATTGAGTCTGTTCTTACCTTTCCCTCTCCAGCTCAGTGTGACTATCTCAACTCTCCTCAAATGCCTTGTGGGGTTGATGGAGAAAAAGCCCACAAGAGGCTGCCAACATCCTTATATCACCATTCAATTCCCCTGCCCTAGGGTTTCACCTTGTCCTGCTAGCCCACATGTGGCATTTATCAATTCACCAAAAAGTTTTAGTTGAATCTTCTTACCAGCTGCCATGGCACCTGGTGGTGTCCGCCCCAGATAAGCAAACACTCAAACCCCGTTTCTCCCTGCACGCATCTGTCTCTCCCCAGATGTTGGGCTAGTCAGTTGACCTGTAATCTCCATTCTTTAATGGTCTGAGTTCAAGAAATATCATTAGTTTGCAATTTATCAGCTCAAAAAATGCCACTAATTTGCAATTTGTCTAGCTTTTTTCTTGTTGTAAGGATGATATTTTTTTAGCTCTCTGTGTCTCTTGAGCTGGAACTGGAGGCCCTTTCCTCGGATCTAAATATGTAGAAAACAATGCTCTCTTCGATACGTGTGCCAGAACTACTGAGTCCCTCTTTTTCCTGGAGAGGAGACCCATGCAAACTGGTGTGTGAGGGCCTGCTCTTGTTTTGAAAAACACATCTGCACAGATTTGTGTTTGCCAGAAACCTCAAGTTGTTCAGCTAGTCTCCTGAGTCCTATAGTTTTCCCATTTTGGAAAAAGCTTTGGAAAATAAGACTGAAGATTGAGTTGTGCTTTAACCGGGGCTTATGTATTCCAGTGCGAGGGGTACCGGCTAGAAGAATTGTTATGGATGGAATGTGGTTGAGGCAGAAACCGAGCTAGACCTTTGGGACTGTCACGGTAAGCCCTAGAGGGCCTTGTTAGTGCCCTGGTGCTGGATGGAGCTAAGGCTCGCAGCTCCCTGGAGAAGGTCTTGTAGTAGTGGTTTGAGAGAGGAAGTAAAAGCTTCCTCTTTTAAGCCATGTCGTAAACTCCCTCAGCAAAGTCGTCTGTAGGAAGTGGTAGAACAAATATTTTTAAGGAACAGTGTGGGGATGTTAGGATGCTGTCCAGCCAAGGAATTTAATATCACCTGAGTGAAATGAAAATGTCCAGTTGCTAAGAATGTTAAATGAGTCAGCTCAGGAAGGGACCTGAGACTTTGCCACCTACCCTCCCCAAGGGTGTGAGGGAAAGTGCTCTTCCCAAAGGACTGGGGGGGAACAGGAAAGGTTGGGGGTCCTAGGAGAGCAATTTGGCTATCATATTACACATCCTTGTATGAGGTTGCTATGGCTGCAGTAACAAAGTACCACAGTCTGGGTGGTTTAAACAATAGGAACTTATTGCCTCATAGTTCTGGAGGCTAGAAGTTTGAAATTAAGATGTCATCCTTCTCCTCTGAGTTCCTACCCATTCCTGGCTGTAGGAAAAAGGAAGCCAGAGAGAATTGGCTTGTTGCATCCATCCTATCAAGAGGAAGCAGTCCAAATCAGGTCTTCCTATGGAAGAAGAAAGATCTTCGAGGACTTGGTCTCATTCACCAGCGTTTCATTCCCCTGTGAGGGAAGGTTCTGTTCCAAGGCTCTCTCTTTGGCTTCAAGATGACTATCTTCTCCCTGTGTCCTCACATCATCTTCCCTCTATGCCTCTGTCTCTGTGTCCAAACTTCCCCTTTTTATAAGGACACTAGTCTTCTTGGATTACGACCTATCCTACTCCTCATGTTGACTTAACTAATTATATCTGCACAGATCCTATTTCCAAACAAATTCACAAACCGAGGTGTTGGGAATTAGGACATCAACTTATGAATTTTCAAAAAGCACGGTTCAACCCATACCACTCCTCATTTTAGAGATTGGGTGCTGAGAACTGGAAGGTGGGGGAGAGCATTTGGCAACAGATAGCTCTTAAGGGCCAATCGTGTGGCACTGTCTGGGGTTAACACCATGATTAAATATAACTTGAAGTCTGTTCTCTGGAGTCCACATTTTATTGAGGAGATAGAGACAATCGACAAGAAAATGAAGGCAGTGCCAGGGAGAGATAGGCATTTCGAAAAACATAAAAGAGGGTGACGCTCTGGATCTAGAGGTTGCTTGGGTGTGTGTGTTGGGGAAGAGCTCCTTTAACCACGGTGGCCAAGAAGAACTTTGTGGGAAATGAGGCTTAAGCTGAGGCTTGAATCATGATGAGACAGCCACAAAACAACGTGGTGGAAAAATGTTGTAGAGAGTGGGAACCTCTTGTACAAAGGCCCTAAGGTGGGAACATGTTTGGTATGTTTGAGAAAAAGAAAGAAAGGCACTCTTATTTTGGTGGAAGAGGGGAGATTGACTGCCATGAGGTTGGAGAGGTAGCCAGGACCCAGATCATGCAGAGCCACAAGATCCAAGGGAAAGGACATGGGTGTCATGCTAAGTGCACAGGAGGCCAGTGGAGGGATTTGAATTTGGTGGTTACTTGCCATTATTTACTTTGTAAAAGGCCTTTCTGATGGTTGGGGGGCACGCATAGACAAAGTGGTCCATAAGGTCCCTTTAGCCCTCCAGTCCCATGGTTGGATCATATCTCTACTTCTAGTGCAAAGTTATGGGCATTTAACATCTTCTTTTTCCATCTCTCTCAAGATATTACCTATCCTTTAGGGATCCCTTAGCCCCCAGTCCAAATTCCACTTTTGTTATTGCACCGACTCTGGTTTCCCAGCTGGAGAACTTGCTTCATTCCCCACTCCTGGAACTTTTACATCCGGCCATGTGATGGAAGCATATGTGTGGCTCATCCTCCCAAGAGGAAGGCATTCTCAGGGCTGGGCTCTGCAGTGCACAGGATTTTGCTTGGATTCCTTCACATGGTAAGGGCAGGGTCAGTGTTTGAGGGGGAGAGGAAAGAAGTGGAAAAGGGTTAGAGGGAGGGAGAGAGGAAGGGAGGGAGAGAGGAAGGGAGGGAGAGAGGAAGGGAGGGAAGGAGGGGGGATGGGAGGAAGGAAGAAAGGGGAACAAGGAGGCAGGGAGGGACGGGAGAATGAATATTTGCTAATCAAATACTGGGGTCATATTACAGGGTTAAGTTGGCCCAAGGACCATCAATGACAGGTGTGTGTGTGATGTGTGTGTGGCGGGGGGTGGGGGGGAGTGTTTTCTCCTCTTAGGCAACACCTTTACACCTCCCGTGAACCATAGGTGAGATGCAGGGGCAAGGCAGGGCAGTGGAGCAGAGTTAGTCTGGTCACCTGAATCCCAGCTTCACTAGGCTCTAACTACATGACCTTGGGCAGATTACTGAGTGCTCATCTCCACCATGAGGAGAATACTCTGGGCTCCCCCATTGGATTGTTGTGGCGATACATGTAAGTGCAGTAAGGATTAGCTTATTCCCGTTACATACAATCAAGCACCTTACATGGTTTCGTGAAATCTCTTTCATCTGAGCCCCTTTTCTTTATTTTGCTTTAGAGAACAGATCTTACCATGGTTTCTCACAATGTCCCAAAGACCTAAACCCTGGGGAATGAAACCAAATCCTCAAAGATCTTTCTTCTTCCATAGGAAGACCTGATTTGGACTGCTTCCTCTTGGTAGGATGGGTGCAACAAGCCAGTTCTCTCTGGCTTCCTTTTTCCCACAGCCAGGAATGGGTAGGAACTCAGAGAAGCATGCTGTGCTGGAGTCTGATGAGGGCAGTGTAGGGAGCCCAGGCTCTGGAGCCAGTCTGTTCTGAGTTAGAATCCTATTCAATCACTTGGTGGCAAGTTCCTGAAACTCTGAGACCCTGGGGTTTTTTCACCGTGACGCCTCCCTTGTAGGCTTCTGGAATATTAAGTGAGGTAATGATGTGGTTTTATGGGGGGGGGGCACACTTGCTTGACTTTCCCTCCTCTCACCCCATTTGAACATCATCCCACAGTGAACTGAATGGTGATGGGCACATCTGAGCCATCGGGGACACGAGGGTGGAAGAACAGGCAGAGGCCCACCGAGCTATTACTTGTACCACATGCAGAGCCGTTCCTGGTAGCATCGAGGGCAACTCTCAGTTTTGGCCCCAGGGGAAGGGCCCAGCGCAGAGTGAGTGAGCAAGAGATGTTTGTTCTCTTCTTGTGTAACTTGCCAGCTTTCCTCCCCTGGGGCCCTCCTCGGGTCCGGAGATGTTCTCCTGCCCCTTCCTTGCCCTCTCATGCTAGCACAGCCTAGCTCTCCAGGGGGGAGCCCGTGAGCTGCGGGGCATGAGCCCTGGCTGTGACACTGGCCCTCCCATCCTGGCTTACCGAAACATGTCATCCTGTGTGCCTCTGGGAGCAGTTCCGGGCCTCTGGGACCCGGACTGAGGTCACCGGCCAGTTAAACCAGTGGCCTCATGGATCGATATGAAGGATCATCTACAGAGACTCTGTGTTCAGTCTGGGCTCATACTGTTGGTTTGTTGCGGGAGGAATTTTCCGTGGGTGTGGAGAAGGCTGGTTTGCTTACCTGCGCCAAGTGCATCTGGGCAACTTTGCTGCGGGGCCCCAGACGTCGGTGGCTGTATTGCACGGTAGGCTGGGCGGCGCCTCTTCTGTGGATAAGGAGAGACAGTCCGCGCAGGCGCAGGTGGGGCAGGAGCGGTGGCTGAGGAAGGCGCATGTCTCTCTGTTCAAGAGAAGCAAAGCAGAAGAGACTTTGGGGGAGAGGCCACCAGCTGGAGGGCCAGAGGTGGGGAGGGTCCCTGCCACTCCCAGCCTCCTCGGCTTGTGTCAAAGGGAAATGATAATGGGGCTTGGTTGGAGGCTTCTGGAAGGCTGGCAGAGAGGAAATCACAGCCCATATATCTGAAGAACCGGAGGATGAGGCTTCACCAAGACAGCGGAGCAGGAACTCCTGTCTCTGTCTAACTCCCCTGAGCAACAGAATAGAGTAGGGCTGAGGGGTGGAGTGGGGGATGCTGGGTCAGCCAGGATTATCCCAGAGAAGCTCACGCCTGCTGCGACAAGCCCTCTTCCTGTTGAGGAAAAGTACAAATGATTTCAGGTGACGTGAACAAACTGCAGCCTGAGGGTGAGTTCCTCTGAAGCCTAAACATGTAATGTTTCCTGTTTGTATTACATAGCAGTTTCTACCTGGTCAACCCTCCCTGTAACTGTGTAGGAGACATCTCTATTCTGTCGCTCAGATAGTCTGAGAACTACCTGAAGGAGATGGGAGGGTCGGTGATGGTGACCATGTTCCATCTTACGATATTCTGTGAAATAGTTATCACAATGGGATTTAATGAAATTGCATTCGCTGTTGTGTTCCCCGGCGTGCACCTGGGTCTGGAAGGTGGGTCCAAGCTGCACACTGCTCCATTTCAGGGTGACCGGCTCCCATGCCTCTTATTCACTGGTGCTTTTCTGGAAGCCCGTTTTCTCCAGAAGTCCTTTTCAAACTTATTAAACCCATCATTCCCTGACAATGCATCATGTGGTCAGCATGTCAGCGTAACTACCATTTAATGAAAACTGCCATTTGGTGGACGCTGTGCTAAGGGGTTTATGTGCATCATCTTAAAGCTCAGAGGGATCCTTTGATATAGGCACTATTATTATCCTCATTTTATAGATGTGGAAACTGAGGCTCAGAGAGGCTCAGCAAGTTGCCCGAAATCATGCAGCTACGAAGTGAATGGCAGAGCCAGGCCTTGCACCCAGATCTGCTGGATCTGCTCTGCTACCAGCCCAGAAAACCCGCGGAGCTCTAGCTGTGGGCCCCACCCAGGGCTGTTGCTGCGGGCTGGTGGGGGTGCCCTCTGAGAAGTGTCCCTGCCACCCCAACTTCAAAGGAGGAGATTATTCGTCACAGACTCCAAGGGAGGCACGCAAGAGTGCAGAGCATTACCATGTTACAAAACCGACGACAGCCGTGCCTGGCCCTCTGCCCGGCTGGGAAGAGGGATGCAGGATCTGATCACCTAAGTGCACAATTAAGTGTTGCATTTGTGCTTCCACACGCGGTGAGGACACACATGCTGGGATGCCGGAGTCTTTGAAGCCCCATGTGATGGATGTTGTGGCTCTCTTCTGCTCTTCAGGCCCATGGTCTCCACAGCCCTGAGACTCCACCTGCCTCCTACCTCCATTCACAAAAACACCAGCTCCTTCTTAGAATCATATGGCTGGTCACCCACGCCACTTTCCCAGATCCATCCAATTCCCTCTGCATGTTTACTACGGTTAGGTTGCCAAGTCAAAAGCATTGAGCAAAACATGACTGCTTTTATATGTAAAGCTAAATTTGAGCCAGTAATTGTGCAGTCACAAAACTGGAAGAGAAACTCAGAGCTCAAGGCCACGGTCAGAGAGGCAGTTTTCCTGCTCTGTCTTTTATTTTATTTTATTTTATTTTATTTTATTATTTTATTTTATTTTATTTTATTTATTCTTTAGAGAGGGAGAGAGAATGGATTGGGGAGTAGGGACAGAGGGAGAGGGAGAGAGAGAATCCCAAGCAGACTCCAAGCCCAGCACAGAGCCCAACGCAGGGCTCCATCTCACGACCCCGAGATCATGACCTGAGCCGAAATCAAGAGTTGGACGCTTCACTGACTGAGCCACCGAGGCGCCCCTCCTGGGCTGTGTTACCTGGTGTCTGGACTGTTATGGACTCAGCCGATGGAAATGCCATCAGCCCCCGTTGCTGGAAGGCAGGGGAAGGGGGACATGAGAATAAGGAGGAGCTGAAAAGGGCACCCCACCTCTCCCCCCCACCCCCCGTCCTGCTGCATGCTCACCATTGGAGTACCTCCCTCTCTTAGGAGACACAGATGTGTTTGGTGTGCCTCAGTCATTGGTCCTCCCAAAGTGGGAGGCATGTGAACGCCATACTGACTTCCCACAGATGCGTTTATCTGAGTGGTTGCCCTGGAAGGACCACTGTTGTCTGTAGTACAGCTATCTTTGAAACATGTATTTGTATATTTTACGTATATACATCCTGTCAATGTGGTGAGATTTGGTTTGATATGACAGATAAAGGAAAATAGGTGTGTGGTGATTGCCAAGAAGCTGCCACTGGATTTCCAGTCTTTGGGACAGCTGATCACGAAGGACAGTCAGGGAGAGAAAGCTTATGCCTTGGCCAAACCTGGGTTTAGTTTAAAAATCAGGCATTTTCGGATTGCTTGAACAAAGCCAGAGTCTGAGCTCTCGTGGCCCACCAGCCACCCGCCCCACAGGCAAGCCCAGGGCATAAAGAGCCTCAGGGTCTACACCTCAGGGTCTTCACCTCAGGACATTGGTGAGAGCTCAGCCTCAGCTCTCAGACCACAGCCCCTTCTGTGCTTTAGGCACTGCTGTCTCTCTTCGCATTTCCTTTGTTCATCCGAGTTTCTCCCAGAACATTCTCCCTCGAGGCCACAGGACACAGCTTTTGCCCCTGAAAACATGGAGTCCCGTAAGTGCCCACCTCTGACGGTAACCTCAACAGCTCCCTGGGATCTTCTGCTTGAAGACTTGTCCTAGAGATCAAGGCACTCATGTTCCAATAAGCCCTTCCCTTCTAGACGCCAATCAGCCAAACCCTACGTGCTCCAGGTCCCTCAGTCTTGTTTGCTGAGAATTCCCTGCACAGTGTAGTGGCCAAACATGCCTGTCCTTCCCCACCGGGCCTTCTTCCAGACCTTTTGGGAATATGCTTCTGCCCCTCTCACTGCTCCTTGCTGGAACACACACTCACAAAGACATACACTTGTAAGAGTCACCCCTGTCTGGATGCCTTCCAAAGGAAGAGAAAATCCAAGGAGAAAGCTGGGGCCCAGAGAATAAAATCAGCAATCCAGCAGACACACACAGGAGAGTGGAGAAGGCAGTGAGAGGTTTACACATTTGAGAGACTGTACTCGGTTGCTCCCCTGGTCTGTGGGGAGTGAAACGCACCCAGCTTTCAGAGTCCAGCCCCTTTCGGGCCTTCCTGCCCTCGGTCTGAAAAGGCTACCATGTGGGGGGCAGGGGAGCCCCCAGAGCTGGGCAGCCTCGTGCTCCAGCCCAGGCTTCGGTCCAGTCTCTCTGTCTGGTTCCTGCCCACAACAGGGCCCATCACGTGTCTCCAGTCTGTTGAAATTTCACCTTCTCAAGTTCAGTGGCTCTTATCTGAATTTCATAGTCTGAGTCATTATCGAGTTTTAATAAAGGGTGTTTTTCTCTCCTAATGGATAATCCTCCAAGCCCTCATGTATCCTCCTCGCGTAGTGAGGCTGCTGCAGGATTTCTATTAGCAGACAGCGGGGCAGGTTGAGGACAGGCCCATCTTCCCCGGGCCGGCGTGTAAATCACACGCAAGGGCATGCTCACGCTTACTGCGGCATGTCTTCTCTAGGCTTCCTGCGGGAGACACTGAGCCTGTTTTCACTCTGATGCATTTATTAAGCCAGTTCGGGACGGAGTTTACGTGGGGTCTGGAAGTCTTTATTTTCTTTTTATTCAGAGGTTAACAATCAGACCGGGACCTGTGGCAGGGGCATCGTGTAAGTCAGAGCCCTTGTCCTCCTTCCCTCTGAGCTGCTGGGGCCAGCTCTCCAGCCGCTCCTCGTTTCTGGTTCATTCATTCCACAAGCATGACAGAGAGCTTACTTACCAGGAACTAGGCATAGGTAAATTAATATGAATTAATGCCTGCCCACGAGGCGCTCCCACAGAATGGACAGAAGCCCACTAGACAGACAGCCACAATGTGGGAGGTAAGGTGCTCAGGGCGCAGCCTGGAAGCACGTGTCTCATCTCAGGGTGCAGGAGGAGGGGGCTGGGAGCTTGTTCCGAGGCCTCCAGAGTGAGATGCCTGGGGTTTGCCTAACAAAGAGAGTGGGGGCAGGGCATTTGGAGCTCAGGGGCAGCTGGAACAAAGGCCTGGGACAGAAGCAGAGAAGGCACGCTGAGGGCGGTGGCGGGAGACGGGGACTTGCTCCTTACTTGGTGAGAGACCAGGAGGAAGGGCCCCTTTCCTGTCCTCTCTGCAGGTTTCAGGTCGGATTGAGCAGGTGCCATGGCTCCCAGGCCACCACCTGCCGGGAGTACATCTGGGGGAAGGTGGTCTGCCCACCCAGACTCACCTGACAGCCTGCCCTTCACCGCGGCTGCCCTAACTCCCCATGACACCTTCTTGCTTCCCTGCACTCTGCTTTCTCCTCCTGGCTCCTAGATTTTCATTTTATCCTTAGGTGTTTTTACTGCTGATTTAGAAATGTCACCTTTGGTTCCTGTCCCCTGCCATGAGCTGGGGTGAGAGGTGGACTTCCAAAATCTCTAAATGTCCTATTCCCACCCTTGACCAGCCCAGCTCCCCCTGCCCATGCCCCATAATGACCAGGACGTCAATGACCCTCAACATGCATATTGCAAGTGAGAGAGAGGAAGACTCTGCTTTGGGAACTCAGGTAGTCTTCAAAATTCTCTTCTCTTGAGAGCCATGGAAGGTATGATCAAATACAGTGCAGCTTCTGTAGGGCTAATGAAGAGTCTGTATGTTGGTTGTGCTCCCCAGATAATTTTCTTTTCATATTTTGACAATAAAGACCCCTATGACATCTGACCCTAATGTTTACCCGGGACCCATTATTGTGACCTCACTGCTTATTAAGAAAACAAGGCTGGAGTCGATGGCGCACAGCCCCTGGGTGTCCTTGTCAGGAATGGAGTATCCGTCAGGCTTTGGTGCTGACGGATTGGCCGAGGAGGAATTCCTCAGCACGCCCACCGCTGCCTTGGTGGCCCTCGGCTGCTCCCCTCCATCAGGGTCAATTTTTTAAAAAAATGATTATTACTTTGGCCCAAAGCCCAGCGACAAATATGGCTTTTGTCCAAGAATGGGCCATAGGCCCAAGTCTGTTATTCTTCACCCCAGATGCTGTAACTTGATAAAAGAGGACATTGTGGGCACAATAGAACCTGGTTTCAGATCCAAGCTCTCCTTTCACGGGGCTCGAAAATGACACCCTGAGAGAAGCTGCTGGAGCCCTCTCCACGCGTCGGGGTAGGACTGGGTTTCCCCGGGAAGCGAAAACGGGGACAACCCCACCCAACTCTGCTCCTCCACTGTGGGCCCCTCATTGGGAACACCAGTGGGGAGGGGGAGATCCTGGCTTTGTGTCTGGGGGCCCCAGGGGGTGAGCCACAGCTCGCCTTCTTATCAGCTGCATGCTCTTGGGCAAGGCGTCCGAGCTCCTGCAGGAGCAGGGCGCCGGCCGGGCCCACCCTGCGGTGGACACGGGCTAACACACCACCCAGCACAGTCTCTGGCACGCAGGAAATGCAGACAAATGCAAGCCTCCCTTCCTGGCATTCATTTCTAGCCAGCCCTTTGTTTGTGTGCTCATATCGTCCATCCTCTTGCGTGTCCTATTTGTGTGTCTTACTAGACTGTGTGGCCCTCCTCTGAGAGCCCCCACCCCCAGGCGGGCCCTTCCCTTCATCACAGGGAGACCCAGCTGCCTCCCAGCCTCAGGGAGGGGGAGCAGGCATTGAAGGCAGTCAGAGTGACCCTGGGGAGCACCCCAGTGTCTGAGTTGTCTTGTGGGTGTGGCTGGTCATGTCCAGAGTGTGATGAGTTTGATGGTTGGGACTATCCTGGAGCCCACGGGGAGGCCATCCTGGCCTGGCCTTGGTGGAAGCAAAGCCGATTTGGGGTATTAGATGCTCAAGGTTCTGGACCTATGTCTCATTTCATCTCCATCTTTCTGAGTAAAGGCAAGGGGATCCCAGGGAGAGCTCACAGCTGCCATGTTTCCACTTATGCAGATCTTCACGGTGAGTCTAAGTGTCCCTGTGGGATGGCACGTCTGCCTTTTCCAGGACCTTCCATGATGCTCAGAGAAGGGCAGGATTAGCTCCATTATGCTACCTGCAGAAGTTTGAGCAGACAGAAGAAGGGCACATTTTGTCAAAAGTGAGTGTCAGCAGCTTTGGGGCACACTGGGGCTAACTGGACTTCAGGGGCCAAAGACGAAGATGCCATCTTGCTGTCTTATAGGGTTGGAGCCCAGGAGCTTTTTATCCAGACCCTATACCTTCAGTCCTCTCCCAAAGGTGACTTCTGTCTCCGGCCTTGATCAGATGTGGGCTTCTGATCTTGGAAGATGTTAGGCCCCTTCCCTGTCACCTTCTCTTCCTCCTACCACCCATTTGGAAATGGGCCAAAACAGATCTCCAGGCCCAGGGAGGAATGTCTGGAGCTGTGGGCTGGGGAACCCCACAGATCCCACTGGCCCTATTCATGTCTTCTACTTGGTCACTCACATCTCAGGTTGGGACCAAAGTTTGAAAGTGAGTCATAGGACCGTGAGGGGACACTGGGACCAGTGACACTGAGGAGGGCTTTGGGGACTCAAGCCGGGCAGTGCACATCCTCAGGTGGGGAGTGGGGAGGGCCTGAGCTGACATTGGCTCTGACTAGTAGGAAAAGGCCACCGTATCTCAGATCAGCCCCGAGTACCGCCTTTCTCACTCGGGCCACTTCCCAGTGTCCCCAAAGCATCAAGGGACTAAGGGTAAGTAGCTCTGGTAACCCATGGCCCTACCAGCCAGGGACTGAGCTAGTCCTACCAGCTTTTGTCCAGAATGGGTCTACTCATTGACTTTGGTTTGCGCACTACTTTTGGTAAGCCACAGGGATGTTTGGGACTCAGTTCAATGGTATTACCCACCCCCAGTGGCCAGAACCCAAATGTTAGTTTTGGCTCTTTCCTCTTGCTCTTGTCCCACTTGTTAGCCACGTCCTCATCATGCCCCTTGTCATGAAGTAGCTCCTTCCCGCCTCACTGCCCCTTGCCCTCTCCCTGATCTAGGCCTCATGGCCTCCCTCCCAGACTAGTTAACCACCTCTTATGAGACCCTGGTCTCAGGCTCTTTCTTCCAGGCTGCTGCTGGTTCTTCACTTCTCAGCATGAAGTTGTGCTGCCTGTTCTAGGAAGCTCTCACAGCTCTCAGGCTGGGTCTGATGCACTGCTCTTGCTTCCTCAGCACTTTGTCCTTGCTTTTTTTTTAAGGGGGTAGGGGCAGAGGGTGAGGGAGAGGGGGAATCTTAAGCAGGCTCCATGCCTGGCACAGAACCCCACTTGGGGTTCGATGCGGGGCTTAGTCTCACCGCCCTGAGATCATGACCTGAGCCAAAATCAAGAATCAGATGCTTAACTGACTGAGCCACCCAGGCACCTGTGTCCTTACTTTTATGTGCAGGAGAAATAAAAAAAACAAAGAGCAGAATCCCTCTCTGATTGCTCCCACGATGATCACTTCTGTCACCTGCATTAGTGGGTTTTCCCTTGCCTCTGGATCATTCCAGCAGCACATTAACCTGGGGTGAAACTTGGTCTCTAAAAACATGTATATGAAGTTTATTTCTTACCCCAGGGCCTTTGCACTGGCTTCATTTCTTCCCGGATGGTCTTCCTGCAGGTCTTCTAAGGGTGCATCCTGACCCCACATCCCTCTTCAGCTACCATCCTACTTCTCTGCTCCTTTTTAAAGGACTATTTTTGGAAGTGGTGTGGCTGATATTCAACTTTTGATTCTTACTCCATTGCAAGCATCCCCACAAGCGTGCTCCACCTTAGACAGGATTGCCTTCTCACCATAGGCACCCCATTTATCCTGTTAGTTGAGCCCCACACTGAGGAGTTTATACTGTTGCCTGGCCTATTTCCCACACAGTGCCCATGGTGATGGTTTCCACATTGTGCTCCTGCTCAGAAATACCAGTAGCTTACCATTTCTTCTAGAATAAAATCCAGACCCAAGCCATGGCCTATATGGCCCTTACCACCTCCTGCTCTGCCCACATTCACCCCTTTTCTGCTACACTGACTTTGAGATTCCTGCAATATGAAGCTTGTTTCCTGCCCCAGGACCTTTGCACTGATCACACCCATTCCTGGATGGCCTTCCCTCAGGTCTTCTCAGAGCACATCTCTCACATCACTCAAGCATGTTCCCTCAGAGAAACCTCACCTCAACCTCCCGATTTGCCATCCCCCCTGCACTGCCCACTCATATTCCCTGACCACAGCAAGCTTCATTTTATTTAGATGACTTCTCAGGATCTGAAATAATTCAGATTTAGTTACTCACTTGTTTGTTGTCTGTCTTTCCTTCTGGGAATGTAAGCTTCCTGGTCAGGGGCCTCATCTGCCTTACTCATCACTTAACCCCCAAGCCTGGCCACTGACAGGTACTTGTTGCTTTTCATCTCTGAGTGAGGGAGCTGAACACCTGGGGCTCCGGGTGCACACGTGCTTCTTCCCACTTCATGGCATGGTCCACCATCTGTCTCTAGAACTTGGGACTATGGTAACCAGGGAGTGTTTGCAGGTAATATAGTTCTAGTCAAAATAACATTATGCTCGGAGACAGTAAAAGAGAATCTTTAAACTTCTATTTTTTCTACATCCTTACATTTTCCTTGCATGCTTTTTTAAACCACTGGTTTGCACACTAGTTTTAGATCTAAGTCACATTTATGAGACCCTTTGGTAAGTGCTTGATGAGAGCTATGAGCAGGAAACCAGGGCAGGAGCAGCATGTGGGGAGGGCAGCTGTGGCAAAGGGGCAGCACTCCTATGAGAGCCTTGTCACTCTGATACACCCCAATGTCCCGTGAGCTCTGAGCTTGGGGAGGTTGGGACTCTGCCCCATGACCCAAGTGTCCACAGGGCCCGACCCCCACACGGTCCATAATTCTTTATGGAATTGTCACTGACTAACTAAATATCAAGTACATACAGAACATCTACTAAATGGCTCTCACTGTGACAGCCACTTGAAAAGCTTTGGCACTCAAGGCATTTATGGATTTGGGGGTGGGGAAGAAAATTTAATGTTTTCATGTAATCAAAAAACAATGGATGGATGCCCCTAAAATATGTACTAGGAACTGAATAATTTTTCCCCTGATGAACTAAAAAGAGTAGAGATACTAGGGAGCTGTTGCTTATTAGCTGTGTGGTTTTGGATGCCTTGGAATATTCGAGTACCTTATTTAATTAGTTAGTTATTTTACAAGATTATTTATTTCTCAATCAATGAGAAAATGAGGTATTGAGATTGTGGTATTGGGAGAAACCCATACAGTGATGAGAGGGGGGCAGGAAGAACTGGGGGGGTGCTTCAGGCTTCCATGCAGCCCCTCAGCTGCTGCACTTGTCCCTGTGTGAAGGCAGGCAGGGGTGCGTGATGGCATTCCGGGGCTTGTGCCTAGCATCTGAGACTGTCCTGTAGTCCAATCTGTGGGCTCTTGCGGGTCCCCTCCACCCCAACACACACATCCTGCACCCAAGTGCAGACTGCTGGATGACTCTCAGGCATCACTAGACAGCCCCCCCAGGCTGGTTCAGGGTGCTAGGTGCAGCCCTTGGATGGAACTTGCATGCAGGGCTTGGATTCCTGCCTCATGGGTGGTCTAATAAATTGTGATAAATTGTCCCCTGGCTGCTATTTGAGCCAACTGCACCTACTTCCATCTGATGTTTCTGGCAGAGGAATTCTTGAGACCTCTGGACATGATTAGTCCTCAGAATGAGAACCACTAAGCCCAAATACGGGTTATTCCTTGGATCCATGAGCTTGTTGCTGAGGCCCTGGGACCCCTACCCAGGTGGCCCAGATGTAGGGAGCTTGGAAAGCTCCATGCCTGGCAGGAAGCTGTAGCTGGGGCTCTCTGCTCCTCCCCTGAAAAAAGGGATATGATAGCAAGTATTTCACGCCTGCTACCTGAGGAGGGCTATGGCGGCAGATTTTGGACGTAGGCAGGTTGGCTGCAGGTCTCATCTTTTCCAAAAGTCTGTGGCCTTGGCAAGACCTCCCTGAGCCTCAGTCTCCTCCTCGATCACATGGGGATAGAGTATAAGTCATAGGGAGGGCCTGAGGACTCACTGAACACACTACCAGATAAAAATTGATACTCAGTAAATCAGAGCTAACATGATGGTTTACTGTGGACATCAGAGGCACAGAAAATAGAACAGGCACATTTGTGAATATGAGTTTAACAAATTAAAAACAAACAAACAAGAACAACAACAAATAGTCCCCGTTTTGCTTACCAAACCTCAGCCAGCCCGTATTTTTCCTTTTGCAACCATGTGTCCCAGGCCCCTCACTGAGACATTTACCATCCTGGAGGCATGGGTTGTCTTATTTACTGAATATTTGCTACGTGCTTGGCACTGTATTGAGCACTGTATGGGCTATCTCTACTCCTTCAATGCCCTGGAGTTCTGGCAATCTTGGGCCTTATCAATTATATGACCCAGGGAGGGAATTAGACTTCTGTAAGCCTCAATTTCATCTTCTGTGAAAGAGATGTAATGATTGCCTCCTGCGAGAATTCGAATAGTATTGCATATGCAGCACACTTTGCATAGTGCCTGGCACAGGCTAGCCCTCGAGGGACACAAGAGAGGAATTGGAAATATCCTGTTATAAGCTACCTGCACCAGACGCAAAGTAGTATGGTTTTGTAGGAATGTGGATTTAGATTATTTAAAGATGAGTATTGTAACCTCTGGGGCAGTCATAAAAAGAAATTTTAAAACATAGTATTAATGATATGCTAAGAAAAGATTCTAAATAGAATCATATGAAACACACAATTAAAAACAGAGAGGGCAGAAATATAGGGGAAAAAAGAAACAAAACACAAATGCAAGGAATAAAAAAGTCAAAAACTAAGTAGGTAAGAACCCAACTATAAATAATCACTTTAAATATGAGTGATATAAACACACTAATTAAAATACAAAGATTATTAGAATGGATTAAAAGCAATAAGATGAAATAATGTTGTCTACAGAAAACCCACTTAAAATACAAAGATTCAGACAAGCTGAAAGCAAAGAGATGGAGAAAAAATTATACTACCATAATATTAACCAGAAGAAAGATGGAGTAGCTGTATCAATTTCAGACAAAACCAAATTCAAAACAAGGAAGATCATAGGAATAAAGAGGGAATTAAAATAGTGATAAAGGGGTCAATTCTCCAAGAAGACATAAAAAAATCCTAAATGTTCATGCAGCTAAAAAGAGAGCATCAAAATACATAAGGCAAAAATGGATAAAACTAAAAGGAGAAATAAGCAAACTCACTATTACAGTTTGAGACCTTAATACTATTCTGTCATTACTTGATAGATTAAGTAGACAGAAAATCAGGAAGGGTAAAATAAATAAGATGACCTGAATGGCACTATGAATCAACTCGATCTAATTGTCAGGTTTAGAATATTCTATCCAACAACAGCAGAATATATATTCTTTTCAAGCTTATTTGCAATATTCATTAACACAGACAAATGCTAGCCATAACACACACCTTAAAAAATTTTAAGGAATAAAACTCATACAAAATATGTTCTCGTACAACAGTGTTGTTAAACTGGAAATCAGTAACAAAGATAGCTTGAAAATTCCCAAGTGTTGGAAATTAAACAGCACACTTCTAAACAACTCATTAGTGAAATAAGAAGTCTTAAAAATTAAAAATATATTTTGAACTAAATAAAAATTAAAATAAAAATTTTGAGAATGCAGGTAAAGTGGTTCTTAGAGGAAAATTTGTAGCATTAAAATGCATATACCTGAAAAGAAGAAAGATCTAAAATCAATAACCTAAGCTACAACTTTGGTAAACTAGAGAAAAAGAGCAAATTATGGCTACAGCAAGAGGAAAAAAGGAATATTACAAATTAGAATAACTATCAATGAAATTGAAAAGAGGAAAAAGGATAAAATCAACAAAGTCAAATCTGGGTCACTGAAAATACCAAGAAAATTGATAAGCCTCTAGCCAAGCTAACTAAGAAATAAATAGAGAAGGTGCAAATTACCAATATCAGAAATTAAAGAGAAGTCATCACTACTGATCCCACGGACATTAAATAAATAATAAGAATACCATAAATAACACTTGTCTCCAACTTTGATAACTTTGATGAAATGAATGATTACCTGAGAGGCACAAACTACCAAAACTCACTCAAAGAGAAATAGATAACCTGAGTAGAAAATTTATTAAATAAATTGAGTTGATAATTAAAACCCTCCAGAAAGAAAAAAGAAAGAAATAAAGTACCAGGCCCACATGGTTTCACTGGTGAATTCTACTAAACATTTAAGAAAGAAATAATAATCAATTTCCCACAATTTCTTTTAGAAATTAGAAGCAGAGGGAATACTTCTTAACCAATTTCTGAGGCTAGCATTACCCTAATACCAAAACCAGAGAAAAGTATTACAAGTAAATTACAGACAAATATTTCTAAACAGCATAGCTATAAAAATTCTTAAAAATATATTAGAAAATTGATTAAGCAATCTATAAGATGAAAAATGCATCATAACTAAGTGGTATTCCATTCAGCAATGAAAGGGTTGTTTAATATTCATCAACCAATGGAATTCATCCTATTAACAGATTGAATAAGAAAAACATGTAAGCATATCAGCTGATGCAGAAAAGCATGTGACAAAATTCAATACCAATTTATGATAAAAAAAATACTCTCAGAAAACTAGAAATAGAAGGAACTTAGAGGGTATATATGAAAAACCTACATCTAATACCATACTTAATATTGGGAACCTGATGTTTTCCCCCTAAGATTGGAAACAAGGCAAAATATCTCAATATTCCTATTCAATATCATATTAGAAATTCCAGCTAGTGCAGTAAGACAAGGAAAATAAGTATATTGTACACAGATTAGAAAAATAGTAATAAAACTGTCTTTATTCATACATGGTGAAATTGTCTAGATAGAAATCACCAAAGAATCTCTAAAAGCAAAATGGAAAAGGGCTTTGGAATGAATAAGTAAGTATGAGAGGGAAGCAGAATATAAGGCCAATATACAAAAGTCAATTTCTTTCCTATATACCAGCAATAAACAATTGGAAATTGAAATAAAATAAAAATACTCTTTACAATAACATAAAATGAAGTATTTAGTTAGAAATTTAGCAAATATTTACAGAATCTATATGTGGAAAACTACAAAACTTTTATGAAGGAAATAAAAGGAGATCTAAATAAATGAGGAATAGTCCACGTTCATGAATTGGGAGACTCAATATTGTTAAGATGTCAATTCTTCCTTACTTGATCTTTAGATTCAACATAATCTGAACACAAATTCCAGCAATCTGTTTTGTAGATATCAACAAACTAATGCTAAAATTTATATAGAAAGACAAAGGATTCAGGATAGCCAATACAATATGTATTTTTAAAAGATTTATGTATTTTACAGAGAGAGCATGCACAAGTGGGTGGAGGGGCAGAGGGAGAGAATCTTTAAGCAGGCTCCATGCTGAGTGTGGAGCCCAACAGGGGGCTAGATCCTACCGCCTATGAAATCATGACCTGAGCTGAAACCAAGAGTTGGACGCTTAACCTACTGAGCAACCCAGGTGCCCCTAGCCATTACAATATTAAAGAAGAACAAACTTGGAGGACTCATGCTACCTTATTTCAAGCCTTACTATAAAGCTACAGCAACCAGGAAAACTGAGTATTGGCAAAATAATACACACATAGAGGAACACAATAAAGAGCCCAGAAACAGATCCAACAAATATAGTCAACTGATCTTGGATAAAGGTAATTCAGCGGAAAAGAGGTAGTCTTTTTCAACAAGTGATGCTAGAACAATCAAATGTTTGTGTGTAAAGAATGAACCTAGACACGCACCTTATGCCTTGCATAAGAATGAACTCAAATGAATCATAGATCTTGTATAACTTTTTATTGCTGCTGTAGCAAATTACCATAATCTTAGTGGCTTAACACACACAAATTTATTATCTTACAGTTCTGGATGTTAGAAATCCAAAAGGAGACCTATTGGGATAAAATCAAGGTGTTGGCAGGGCTTCATTCCTTTCTAGAGGCTTTAGGGGGGAATTTTATTTTTTCCATTTCCAGCTTTATAGGCTGCCCAAATTCCTTGGCTCCTGGTCCTCTTCTCTCTTCAAAGCCAACAATGGTTACTCTACCACGTCATTCTGATCTGACTCTCCTGCTTCCTTCTTTCACTTATAAGAACCGTTGTGATTACGGTGGGACCACCCTGATAGCCTGATAATCCATAATAATTTCTTCATTGCAAGGTCCTTAACCTAACCACACCTACAAAGTCCCGAATTCCATGTCAGGTAACATATTTAAGATTCCAGAATCTTGGAGAGATATGAGTTTGCCTACCTTCTTACTCCAAAGCATTTCCATCCCACATGCAAAATACTTGCACTCCATGCCACCGAGGTCCCCACAGTCTTGATCCATTACAGCCTTCAAGTACAAAAATTCATTTAAGTCTCATCAAATCATAGCTCCCAAACTTTCTCATCTAAATCAGGCACGGGTAAGGCTCTGGGTGCAATCCATGTTTGGCTGCAATTTCTCTCTATTGTTGTCTGAAATGTTTTACTCCGTTTTTAGGACATTCTGGGACAGGAAAAATGATAGAGTGGCTAAACAGATCAGTAGGTGCCAGAGTTTGGGGAGGCGGAAGGATGAACAGGTGAAACATAGGGGAATTTTTAGGGTAGTGAAACTACTCTTTTGGATACCATAATGATTGATGGGTATACAGCACCATGCATTTATCAAAACCCATAGAACTTTACAGAATAAAAAGCGGACTTTAATGTATGCAAATTTTAAGAACTCAACTAGGAGGGCAGTGGATATCAGGATGGACTGTATATTATGGCAAAGAAAAATGTAACTAATGTAACTATATTACAAGTATATTAGATAAATTTACTGAGCAGGATAGGGAAAAGAAGTGCTGATGTTACCAACTTTGGAAATGAATGTGGACTGTAAGACTAAAGACTAACTGTACTCTACTTAATGCCACTGCTCTTTAAAATGTTAATAATATTCAATTGCCTTTTCTTTCAATGGAAAATTTCTTAACTAAAGAAGCTCAAGCAAGCATGCCTTTTCAACAGACCACCCACTTCCTCAAAGGGGGCCACCAACATCTGAGCTTCTGTTCTCTGTTTAGCCTGTGGCCTTCTGGAAACCAGCCATAGCAGAGCTTATTCTTGGGCAGCCATGGTTGAGGGTCTGATCTATGGTCAGCCTCTGGCTGTAGCCATGGCCACAGAGGACACCCAGATCCCACCACTGTCTGCCTTCCCACAAGGGCTATGAGATGCAAGGGGCTGCACAAATTTTTCCTGTTTTTCTAAAGCAACTCAAAATACATACCTTGTATGCTGAGCTTAAACCAAAGGCCATGTGGCCTATAGCATGGATCAGCACATCAGGTACATGACTTGTCCAAGTCCTGAGGCTATTTTGACAAGCAGTATCCTCATGGAACCTTGTGGCCCAGACACATTGCGCCACCTCAGTGGATCACAGACATCCTCAGCCCCCACTGGTGAAGGCTGGTGTTTGTCATCATACTTCTCTCAAGTTTTGACTTCACTTTGCCAGACTTTGGCATTTCTTACAGCTTAATGATGTGCCTTTTAAGGATTGAATCATGTTAAATTTTCAGCAGCTGCTTTATGAGGTTATATTTTCAGACACTGTAGGCTAATATTGTGTGATCATAAAAAGTCACCTACAGAGCTTGTTAAATTGACAGATGTTCCTGAGTCCCCTCCCAGCAGAGGGTTTTTAAAATAGGCTTCTTGGGCAATTTTGTGATGGAGATTCTGGTGTCCAGGAAATGATACAGAGAGTGAAGGCAAAAATGTTATTTTCTAAGTTATAGTTTCCAACTGAAAAGAATTAGAAAGAGAGGTTGGGAATCTGAAATTAAATGTTACAAAGCATCACAAGGAAGCCAAGAGATCAGATTTTCCAACTGGCTCTTCGCAGAGAAGGGAGCTGGGCTCACCAAGGTGGAGGGTCTGACCGAGGTCACTCAACTACAAAATGCCAGGACAGGACTAGAGGCAAGTCCCCCGGCCTCTGGTTCACAACACTGAGGCTTAAAGGCATCCCTAGGCCGATAACAATTCCCATTGGAATTAAAATAAGGCTCTCTCAATTCTTGAAGACACTTGGAAGTTTCTCATGCTTTGTCAGCCTCCTGTGGACATTTCCAAAGATATCCAAATAAAAAGCTTCAGAGTCATCACACAGTTGCTTGGGGTGACTTGCTCTCTCTTCCTTCCCCAAACCCTCCTTTGCCTCAAACCTTCATGCCCCCCCATCTCACCCACTGGGTGGCCTCCTGGGTCCTTTTTGAGCTTGTTTCCAGCCTCCCTCTCTGTCCTTTACTTCCAAGGCTACTACCCCTATGGGGCTTGCCTGTTACCTAGATGGAGCCTGAATACCTGCCTGACAAATCAGGCAAGAAAAAGGAGTGGGGTTCTGTTGGGGTCCAGGACAGTCACCTTTGGCCTCTCGGAGCACCCTGCTTTCCAAACAGTCCACCACATTCTCTTGGACTGTAGAGATCACCCCTCGGCATCAGGGAGAGGGATGCTGAGGTTCCCCCTGGGGTTGATTTACCACTACTACTCCCTACTGAGGGCCTCTGATTCCTCTCTCCACCGCAACCATCATCTTAACGACAGAAAAGGGAGGCACCTTTTATTGAATAGTTACTGTTGCTCACTGGGTTGGTCAGTTTGTATACATTATTTCCAATTTTCACAACAGCCCATGACAAGGCTGAAACAGTGAAGGTGGGAGAGCCTATAAGAGATGGAGCCAGGACTGGATGGGGAGATGCCAGCTCAGGCTCTTTCCACTGCTTTGAGCTCCCATCTTCTCTGCAAATTCTAAAGACATCATTCAACTCCCACACATGTTCTCTTGGCACATTTCTGGTTCTATGCTCTTCTTGGAACTTTCCTCCTCAAACAGCTATTCTTGATGACATTCCAATGTCTTGTGATTGCCCAACACCCAAACCATAAGGACTGAGGAAGAACCATAAGTGTGCCTCTCAATTACATCATAATTTTCTGGGTCCCTTGGGGCAAGAGAATGGTGGAAGGGGGCTAGAACTGCAAGGACGCACAAATCCCATCAGTCTATTGTGGCAGGATATTGGCAAGGCCAGATGGCCTCAGAACACTAACCATGATAACCAGCCTTGTTCTGAGCCTGGGTGTCAGGTAGTGTTCCACATGCTTTACACATGTGATCTCACTGACTTGTCATGGCAGGCCCAATGTCAGGATCCTCATTCTCAAGGAAGGAAATGAAGCTTAGGAAGTTTTAAAAATGCCCCTAAGTTAACAGAGCTGCTGAGTATCAGAGCCAGGATTCCAATGCAGGTCGGCCTGACCTCAAAGCCCGTGCCCCTGATCTCCGTAGTACACTCCAGCAACTTTCCTTGAAGAGCTCTTTACAGTGAATATTTCTTGAGCTTCTACTCTGGATTGGTCCTGTGAGGCCTTGGAGATACAAAGATGAGTAAAACATTGATGATGCCATCTGTGCTTACTCTGAGGGGTGGATCAGACACACACAATGACCATGAACGAGCATGACACCCATAGGTGCAGGTTAGACTCAACACACTATGGAAGGTGAGGGGCAGGCAGGATGAATTCTGTCTCCAAGGATGATAGATGGACAGAGGAATGGAGTTCAACAGGGAGGGGTGCACCCAGGGCAGGGGTGACACCACGCTTTCCCTCCCTGCACACTGGGCTGACACAGCCAGGCACAAGACACCGCCTATCCTCAAGGAGCATAGTCTCTGGCATTGTGCTTTAGGAGCAAGGTGAACAAAAGGAGAGAATGACCGCCTGGTGTGTGTGTGTGTGTACATACATGTACACATACATGTGTACACACTGGGGGAAAGGCAGGGCTGTGAGTGATGGAGACAGAGGTGTGAGCCAGACTTGGACCATTCAAATGTTGCCCAAATCAAATGTTGGCATTTTATCTCACAGGCAATAGAGAGTTCTGTTGCTTTAAAAAGTGGAGAACCAACAGCTTCACTGCCAAAGCTCTTCCTTCACATTTGAAAGATGGGCATGCCAAGTCATTTGCCCCACCACCCCTCCCCCTTCTTGTCTTCCGTTCCCAGGAATCCTCTTCCTTTACCTTCCAGCGGCCCTAAGCCAACACCGCCCTCAGGCTTGACCAGCTCTCCTTCCTGATCAACTCCTTTCCTCTGGGTCTCTGTTGCTGCTCAGTTACCTCATCAGTTCTCAGCTGAGCAATTGCATGTGTCCTCTAACTGGTCTCTGGTGTGGGTTGAATTGTGTCCCTGGGGTTGAAATGTATATATATATAGATGTATATAGAGATATATGTCCACACACTCAAGTCCTAATGCCTGATACCTGTGAATGTGACCTCATTTGAAAACAGTCTTTGCAGATATAATCAGGTTAAGGTGTGGTCATGCGGGAGCAGGGCGGACCCTGAAGCAATATGGCCGCTGTCCTTGCAGGAAGAGGAGACACGGCACACAGGAGAGTGCCTTGGGTGAGGTGCCTGCAAGCCAGGGAACACCAGCGATTGTCACTGCTAGCAACACCAGAAGCTGAGGGAAAGGCAGGGCACAGACGTTTCCCCAGAGCCGTCACAGGGAGTCTGGTGCTACCAGCACCTTGATGTTGGACTTCTAGGCTCCATAACCATGAGAGAATAAATTTCTGTTGTTTCAAGCTCCCCCCTCCCCCACCCCCATTTGTAGTAATTTGTTACGACAGTCTTAGGACATTAGTATTATCTCCTTGCCTGTGTTGGCCTGCCACTCTCTCTCTATCTTCCATGTAGTTATCAGAGTGATCTTTCTGAATTGTAGATTTGTTGCTTTTGTCATTTTCTCACGGAAGAATGTCAGTGGCTCCCTGTTCATTGTCACCTCAACATAAAACCCAAACCGCTTACCCCCCACCCTCGTTTCTAACATATGCTCCAAGTGTCCTGCAGGGAATTTGGCGTTCTTCCCTTGTGATTGAAATGCCTGCTTCTCATTTTTCCGTCTGTTGAGTCCTTCTTATCCTTGGCTCAGCTGCAAAGTGGCCTGGACTATGCTATCTCCTCCGTGCTGTCTCCAACCCGGGCATCCCTCTGTGATCGCCACCGAGCCTCCCGGTCACTAACAGTGAACTTCCCTGGAGAGAGCAACAGCGTATCTTATGCCTCTATCCTCAGAACCTATCACTGGAATATAGGAAGTAAAGAACGATCGTTTGTTGGCTGAGTGAATAGATAACCGAATGAATAACAGAATAATTACTCAGGGAAAGTCAAGGTTTCTCTGGCCTATGGATATGCAGAGTTCAGAAAAGCATGGAAGGATGGGTATCTGAGCAAAGTACAACTTTCCACTCTTCCATTTACTATCTGTGTGACTCGGAGAGTTACTGAACCTCTTTGAAATTCATTTATAAATAAAGAAGAGGTCATCTGTACATCATAGCATACCAAAACAATTAAGCGAGATGCTATAAGGGAACCACAGGCTGGTGCTTCCCTTTCCTGGCCAGACCTCTGTGTCCGCGACCTAACTGTGGATTAACATATTCCAAGTCTGAAATCTCATTAAACACTGAACAGAAATTGCCTCTTTTTTCTTGTTATTCTCTACGAGAACATGCACAAGCATGAACTTGGCAGTGGAAACTGCCCTAATTATTTGTGCAGAACAATAGCAAAAGCCATGAGGAGGTCCATTTAAACACAGGAGGGGCAATTAATCACAGCCCATTGGAATATTGCTTTTGGTCTTGAACTCAGTCCACCTTATATGCAGGAAATGAAATGCAGTAATTATCACAGTCACTTGAGACTCCAGAGTTCTGGCTTCAATTCCCAAATCCTTCATCATTTCATTTTGGCTGTGTCTATGTGATGCCAAAACATCTGGCTAAAAAGTGAAAACTGCCATCAATTTCTCAACTGATAACTCACCGAATATTCTATCTTTCCTTTTTCTTTTTATTGTGGTAAAATATACGTAGCATGTAATTTACCATTTAACCACCTTAAATGGTTAAATGTACAAGTGTACATTTCAGTGGCCTGAAGTACATTTGCATAGTGCAACCCTCAACCACCATCCAGCTCCAGAACTTTTTCAAACTGCAACTCTGTACCCAATAGACAATAACGCCCTATTCCTCCCTCTCTTTAGCCCCAGGCAACCACCCTGTTACTTTCTGTAGCTATCAGTTTGGCTGCTTTAGTTACCTCATGTATGTGCAATCCTACAATATTTGTCTTTTTGTGTCTGGCTTATTCCTGAAGTTTCATCCATGTTGTAACATGGGTCGCAAGTTCCTTCCTTTTGGAGGCTGCATAATATTCCGTTGTACGTATGTGTGTGCATACATATATACATACATAAACATATATACTGTCTTTGGGCCATGTTTCGGTTATTGTGAATGGTGCTGCTTTGAACATTGGTGTACAACTGTCTGTTCAAGTCCTTGCTTTCACTTCTTTTGGGTATACCACCCAGAAGTGGAATTGCTGGCTCATAAAAAATGATGTTTATCTTTTGAGAAACTGCCATACTGTCTTCAACAGCAGCTGCGCCATTTTACATTCCCGCCACAATGCACAAAGGCTCCAATTTCTCCACATCCTCACTAACACGTCTTTCCTTCCTTTTTTTTTTTTTTTTTGAATATAGCCATCCTGATGGGTATACATTTCATTTTTCCTTTTTTCCATTTTTTTCTTTTTACGAGAATTCATGCTTTTATATAATTCATTCATTCATTCACTCATTCACTCACTCATTCATTCATTCTCTCAATTCCTTCACCTATCATAAATAGAGGAGATGTCTGACCATCTTACCCAACCTTGGTTTAGTGCTCTGAGTATGCCAAGTAAGCCTGGATTTTCACTTTTTGACCAGGTTGTCCTAAACGTTTTCTGCAGCCCCATCGGGCATTTGCAGGACACAGCAAATAAGGAACTGAGAAGAAGGAGACAGTAAGTGGCGAGGAGTGGGGATGAGAGGGATTGTTCTCATGCTGATCTAATAGGATGAAGAGAGGTCAGTGCCCCATGGCTATGAGTCAGGCTCTGGCTTTGCCTGCACTTCTAGCACTTTCTGTCAAACGACCATGTCACTGAGAGGACTCTGGGCTTCTTGAGGAAATAGATGGCCACTTTCCTGATTATCTGTGTACCCTCACAGTCAAGACCAACTCATAGGACGTGTTCAACAATTTTCTTCGAAAAAATTAAGGCATTTAATCAAATTAAGTGGATTAGTGAGTAATTAATACTCTTACACAAGCAGAGAAGCTGTAAGAAAAACAAACTAGATTTCTTGTCCAAATAATTCCATATGTAGGAGACTTTATAAAACTTTGCTCTGTGCAATTTTACTTCATCTGATTGTATTGATAGTAGCTTACTCGGTCTCTGGAGTACTGAAAATGTCCCCAAGGCTGTTACACACGTTGATTTGAATCTAAACACTTAATTGCTGGTCTCTGCATGGAAATGTGGCTCCAGAGGCTGGACATGCTGGCTGCAGCCAGAGCTGCCTGTCAGTGATGGATTGAGGGGTTTGCTGGCCCAGCCAGCCGGGGGCCGATGACTTCCGACAGAAAACGTGCCTGGTGGAGAGGAATGCTCAAGTTGCCCAACTCCTCAGTCTTGCTTATGTTTTGTGTTTGGGCCCATTTGTGTTTACTTCTGAGGCAGTACCAGAGACGAAAAAGCCGAGCTTATCTTCGAGTGACACGAGCATGGTCTTCAGCTTTATATTTTTCGGGCTTTCTCACCAAGAACAGAAGCTCTGGGACGACAATAGCCAATTCTTGACCCTCCCCCAGCACCACAGACTGAGCTCTAACCTGCCATGCCAGGAGACAATTGTGCATGTGTCTTTCCCATTTCTTGTGAGCAGACACACTGGCTGCATTCGTCCCAGAATCTCTCCAAGAGTGTTTATGTAGAGAACAGTCTGGGAAGACAGAGGTAGTGTTCCCTCCAAAGCAAAGGGCAAGCTTGCTTAACTGTCCAGTGTAGCAAAGATAATGCCTCCTTCTGAGGCAGAGGCCAGATACGGGTGCTAACTACATATTATAAATGATTCCGATCTCCTGAGCACATGGTTTCTCAGCTGCGATGGAAGCTCACTCCATGTGCAGTATCCACATGGACCCCTCCGCATCATCACTGTGGGATTCGGGGGAGCAAGGGGATTTGATGGAACTAGGCTGATGCCCATCCTGCTTGCTATGTGCTGAGTTATGAGGTCCTTTGTTTCTGACTCAGGAGTGTCATGTCTTTTGCCCTCATCCTTGAAACTATGGCAGGCTAACGTGTTACTTTGTAAGCAGAGGAAAATCTCAAACACTGGGCTCTCGATGCCCACTGCCTTCATTGTATATCAACCCGTTAAGTCTTGTTCCTCTCCTCAGAAGCCCCCTCTTTGCCCAAGTGTGGCTTCACTTGGTCCCCCCACATACCTTATTCCCCATCCACATCCATTATTACTCCATTGAATGCTAACTTCCGGAACCAGCCTACAAATGTACACATTAGGCCTGGTCCTGAGGGGAGAGAGAAGGGAAGAGCATTATTCTCAGTATCAAATGGATCCCGCAGGCTCTTTTGGAAATGGTGGTAATAGGAATAATGTTTTCATTCCTCCTGACAAATCTCATTCTCTGGCCATTTTCTACCTCCAAGAATGCACCATGAAACATGTTATCCCAAAGAAATTTATTTATTTATTTATTTTAAAGATTTTTATTTATTTATTTTGAGGGAGAGAGAGAAAGCACGCAAGAGTGTGTGAGAGTAGGAGGAGGGGTAGAGGGAGAGGATCTCAAGCAGACTCCCCGCTGAACACGGAGCCTGATGTGGGGCTGGATCTCATGACCCTGAGATCACGACCTGAGCCGAAATCAAGAGTCAGACGCTCAACTGACTGAGCCATCCAAGTGCCCCTCCCAGGGAAATTTAGAATTGATATTTCTAGGACACATTTGTCACTGATCAATGTTGAGTCTCAAAGATGACTTTGTCAAGTCTTTAGGGACTAATAGGTTTGAGACACCCAGGTGCAGGCTAGAGGATTGCTAATTGAGGGGTATGAGGAGGGGGTGAAAATGCAGCCTGGGCTTGGCTCAGCAAGCTGCATCTCGTGGTGCCTGGCTGTGTCCTCTGAGAGCTGGCCACATTTTCTAATTCTCACACAGGCACCCTGTGGACCAGCAGAGACAAAGCTAGGCTTTTTGGAAAAAGAAAGTAGGGATTTCGAAAGTCCCAAGCTTCCCATTTTAGACATAAAGAGTGAGACTTCCCATGACTCCGATCATGGAGTTTTATTGTAAGTCATCATAAAAGGGGAGAACTCAGGATATACAAGGAGGGAGTTCTCCAACGTGACTGAAAGAGACCCACCTCTCCTGGGCCAGAAGTTGTTGGTAGGAAGGAACAAGATAGAGGAAGAACCAAGAAACCAGACCTGAGACTCCACAGCCCACCATCTGCAAGCCTGGCTCTTGATTCAGAGAATAGTCAGGACAGAGAGACCAGTTAGGAGCATATGCAATGGGGAGCTAGCTGTTTGATGTTGTGAGGCACTCCCGTATCTACCTGGGTGTTTCTAAAGCCTTCTCTAACTGGCCATCCCAGACTCTGTGTTGTTTTGCAAACCCACCAAGCATGCTCTTGCCTCAGGACCTTTGCACTTGCTGTTCTCTTTGCCTGAAAGTTTCTTCCAGCAGATAGTCTCATGACTCACCCCTCACGGATTCTAGATCTCTGTTCAAATCTTTTCAAATACCACCTTATCAGAGAGGGCTTCCCTGATCACTGCATTTAAGATAGCTCCCTCTTCCCCCAGTGGTCCTGGTCAACTCTCCCGGATATATATCTCTCAACAGCATGTATCACCCTCTGACACACTGTGTATTTCATTTGATTGCTCACTGCTTTTTTCTTCCTTCTGGACTGGGGACTTTGTTTTGTTTGCTGCTCCATTGCCAGCACCCACAGCAGTGCGTGGCATAGAAGTGATCCCTGGATAGATGTTTGTTAAATGAATAAATGAATGAACGAGGTTGGAGGCTCTTGAGAAAAGCCCCACCTTGGCTTGATAACAGATACAATTCAGGCTGGGGATGAGTGGCAGCTATTTAGAAGGTCAGGCCCCAGTTGTCTTCCTGACTCCCTGCAATCTAGGCCAGGCACGCAAGGGGTCCAGGTGCTCCTGCTTGCCACATAAGAGCGTGTGAAGTTCATGGGGACTAGCAGCAGCCTAGTATTGGGAGGAGAGAGGTACTGAGGATGACAAAGGCCAGAGGCCCAGGCTGTAGCAGCAGATGGTGCCCTCCCTGCTGTGAGAGCAGCCAGGGTCCTCAGCCTACTCACTGCAGACCCCACACCAGAATCCTGGGATGGCCACCAGCAGAGCAGGCAGCTTGTTGACCCTCCCTCCACGGGCTGCAGCTTCCCTAGTCCCAGGTCTCTCACTCACACCCGGATCACCATTTGGAGAAAGAGGGAGGGAGTGACTACCGGAGTGGACAGCTGCACTTGGAACTGACTATTAAAAGCGACCATTTAAACCAGCAAAGCACTGAGATGCTGTGTACTGGAAAGCGCAGTCGTCTTTGCTTCCTTCCTATCTCCACTTACTGTGAGCGGGGATTCAGGTTGAAGATGAAAACAGCTATAGGATAATTTAAACAAAAAAGCAACATTTTTCTTTGCACATTGGAGTGCATCATGTTAAATTTGGGATGGTCGCTACCCTTTAGAAGAATAGCCCCCCCATAAAGGCCCCCCCGAAGCCAGGCCTCCCAAAGGGGCCACTTGGATTTCATTAAATACATTCCAGCAGCCCCTAGCCTGTTTGTTAGTGCATCCTCCACCCACCTGGAGCTTTTCCCAGAGGGCATGGTTATGGTGGCTGGTAAAGAAGGGAAGTGTTTCCCCGCCCAACGACTTACTACCAGATCCTTCTTCGGAGCTTTGCACAGACTCCCCAGTACGTTGGGGATCTCATTCGAGGCTCTGAATTGAGATGTAAACTCTGAAAACATTTTACTGCCCTCCAGCTGGAGGAAAGGACATCTCCCATGACAAGCAGGGCAGGAGCAGTCCGAGGGCTGTCTGGGGCAGGGCAAGATTCTAGTTCATTCTCACAAGAACAAAATTTAATCTACCAAGGCAAAGCAAGTTTTTAATTTTGGTGGAAAAGCACACCAGTTAAAGAATTTAAGCGGTGAATATTATTGTTTTTATAACTAACAGATCCTTACCGAGCAGTGGTCCTTGGTGGGGTAATTTTGCCGGTGCCCCGGGGACACTGGGCAGTGTTTGCAGGATGTCTGTCACTGTTCTCTCACTGGTATCTTACAAACATCCTGTGAGTTAAGACAGGCAGGTGTAATTGTGCCCCTTTTACAGAGGTGACCAAGGCTCAGAGATGACAAGGGACCTGCCCAGGTCCCCACACAGCACAGAGCAGACGAGCAGAGCTTTCTCCGTGGCTCAGTTCCATTAGTGTCCTCGTGCCAGGGACTAGATACTATTTTTACTCTGTGTTTTTTTTTTTTTTTTTGAAAAAAGGAATAAGATTTTCAACATTTCTTGGGAGTCAACCATGCCTCAAGTAAAGAGAACAAAATCCTTGCTGTTAGGGGAGGTGATAGTCTGGGAGGGAAGCAGTTAACAGACAAGGTCATATGTAGAGCAGGCTGCACCTCAGATAGTGAGTGTTGGGTGATATGGGTGAACAAAGCAAGAGGGGAGCACAGGGAGGGGTGCTAGAGAGGGGGACACTGAATCCAAGTGTTAGATATCATGGCCAGGACAGCCTCCAGGAGGTGACATTTGTTTCTCCAACTTTTGAGGAATAATTGACAGATATACTGGTATATATTGAAATTGTACACTGTGATGATATAATATACATATATATTGTGGAATGATTGCCGAGATCCAGATAATTAGCACAGCCAATGTCTTACATAGTCAACTCCTTCTTCTTCCTCTTCTTCTTCTTTTTTTTTGGTGAGAACTCTTAAGATCTACTTTCAGCAGCTTTCAAGTTTACAAACCATATTAGAAACTAAGAAGAAGATAGTAGGAAGGGTAAAATGAAGGGGGGGAAATCAGAGGGGGAGACGAACCATGAGAGACTAAGGACTCTGAGAAACAAACTGAGGGTTCTAGAGGGGAGGGGGGTGGGGGATGGGTTAGCCCGGTGATGGGTATTAAGGAGGGCACATATACGCAAACAAGGAATCATGGAACACTACATCAGCAACTAATGATGTAATGTATGGTGACTAACATAACGTAATAAAATTAAAAAAAAAAAGAAACTATAGTCACCATGTTGTACATTAGATCTTTAGAATTTATTCCTTTTGTAACTAAAAGTTTGTATTCCTTGATCTGCATCTCTCTATTCCCCCCTGCCTTCAGACCCTGGCAACTGCCATTCTCTTCTCTATTTCTATGAAAACTCAACAGCAAAAAAACCAAATAATCCTATGAAAAATGGGCAAAGGACCTGAACGGACGTTTTTCTGAAGTATACACACAAATGGCCTAGAAGTACCTGAAAAGGGGCTCAATATTACTAATCATCAGGGAAATGCAAATCAAAACCACAATGAGGTGGCCCTTGAATAAAGATCTGAAGGAAGTGAGGGAGCGAGGCATGTAGCTGAAGCATGTGGCTATCTGAGGAAGAGATTCCAGGCAGAAGGAGCAGCAAGTGCAAAGGCCCTGTGGTGGGGTGGGCCTGGTGTGCTTGAGGAGTCAGTGTAGCTGGCTGAACGCATGGGGGAGGGAGAGAGCAGAAGGAGGTGAGACCACAGATGTGAGTCGTGCGAAGGTAGGGAACAAATCATAGAGACACTTGGAAGTCATTTGAAGGACCATAGCTTTCATCAGAGAATTAGGGAGCTGCTGCAGTCCCTGAGCAGAGGTATGGTAGAATCTTTGAATTTGAAGTGGATCACTGGCTGCTGTGTGGGGAACATACAGAAGGAAGGAGGCAGTGAATTTGTTCAACTTCATTTTTGTCAGTTGTTCTAATTTCTTCAAATGTTTTTGTTTTCTTTTTTTTTTTTAATTCTGTGATGACTTTGAACAAGGAGGAAAAGTCCAGGTGTGCACGAGCATACCAAGGAGAGCTTGAAGCATGGGGCTTGTTGGTCAGGAGAGAAAAGGAGAAGGCGGCTGTGAGGGAGGAAGATGCTGGCCAAACGCTCCCACCACGCTCCTGGGGCTGGGCGCAAAGGCGCACACGCAACCCAGGATGTCAGCGCGTCCGCAGCTGCCCTGCGAGGACAGCAGCTGCATTGGCCGGAAGGTGAGATCATATCCTCCAGGATTAGCGGGGCTTCTCGAAAAAATTCAGCCAATTACTCTCCTCTGATTAGTTTTCATTTCATCATGGTTTGTTTGTCATTACTTTACCTGTTTTAGTCAAAAGTTCACAGCCTGTTTATATTAAGATATAAGCCCTTGAACTTGGGATTCTCAGGGGTCATGTCTACAGTTTTTGCTAACTAGTATTGATGTGTGTCAAGAAGGCCACATCCTCAACTCAACAGGGCAAGGCTTTTGAACAAAATCTACTAAATCATTCTTCAGTCTTTTGGAATGAGGAATTGATTTTCCTTCTTATCATGAAACCAAAAATAGAGAAGAGTGTGGTCAATTCATCCATTTTTATTTCCTAAGAATAAAACCAATCAGGCTCAGTATATGCTTGTGTGGCTGATCCTCAGAGTAGGAGAGAGTGGGGTGTCCCCTGAGTGCTCTCGGGGAAGACGACACTTGGGAACCTCTCCGTGCTCCCTCTCAGGTCTTTGGGACATGCTTGCAGAAGGCAAGTCAACTTCTCGTCTGAGAATCAGGTGTGATCTTCTGAGGCAGAGACATTGACAGTCAGGGTAAAATATAAAACCTGAGCAAGACATCCAAACTTGCAAGTCAGATTTGGATACCAAGGTGCTTGTTTCGGCAGCACATATGCTAAAATTGAAACGATACAGAGAAGATTAGAATGGCTCCTGCATAAGGATGACATACAAATACATAAAGTGTTTCATATTTTTTAAAAAATTGGCCCCCAATGCATTTTGCATAGCTGGTCTTCATGGACTGTTAAAGGACAGCGAGATTTGTGCTCTGTGTAACGGGCAGGTGGCATATAAAAGTGCACATTTCCAGGTTCCCTTGAAACTCAGAACATCTTGTGAATCTGGACACACTGTCCAGTGTGGGGATGGTGATGCGGAGGTGAGAAGCAGCCCCCACTTCAGTCCGTTTTGCCCCACGGCTCCCCTTCATGTCCCCAGTTAAGGAGCAGAGGGTCCGGGCTCATAGATCATCATACTTGCATTGGTTTTTCCCCTTATAATAGGGAAATATTTCTCTGTATCCATGTTTCTATCAAAAATGGGAAATCAAGAGAGGCAGAAGCTTCAAAAAATATTTTGGGTCTCTTCTTTTTGGAAAGACGTACCCCCACATGTCTTGGTGCACATTCTGGCTACAGGGGTTCCTTCTGCCCTGCCCATCCCCCGTTCACGGCACTGCCGGACCCCGCGGCACTGAGTGCGTGCGCACCATGGTTCATTGGCTCCTGTGCCTGTGTGATGGGAGGCCAAGATTCCCTCGGTGGGCAGTTAGGGGCCTGGCATGGGGAGCCTCTGGCCCACTGGGGGCCTGGTTTAAGTACAGCCAGACTGGCACAGTTAGGAGAGCAAAGAGGCTAAGAACCCCAGGGGTGGGTGGGGAATGACATCAGCACTTGGGCTGGGGGATGCTGGGCCTCTCCGATGAGCCAACACCCTTGACCCTCCCCGTGACACCAGATCGCGAGGATGATGCACTTAGGATCTCAGTCCCTCTGAGCCCCAGTTTCTCCCTTTGTACTGGGAGATGCTCCTCCCTGCCCTTCCAGTCTTGCCCATCTGTTGTGTCACCAAATGAGAGAATAGGCACTTGGGGATTTCGAAAACTGCTAAATTCTCCCGAACAAGGGCAATTCCTGGCAAAGCGGGGTGAGACTGTGGAGCTTGCTCGAAGTCAGGGTGGCAGGAGTGGGGAGCCTGTATGGTTGGTCTGCTTCTCTCTGGAGGACGAGGGCCAGCGAGGCTCTTGAGCCTCTCCTGCTGCATCTTCCGATGGGTCCCTGAGTAAGAACCGCCCTGAGGGAAAAGATACGATGCTGGTGTTTGTCTGGTGCTTTGCAGTTTCCAAAGTGTTTCCCAGAACATCTTCTCCTTCTCGTCTCTTCCCAACCTCATAAAATTGGCAAGCAGGGGCAGTCTCCTGAAGTCAAAGGACCAGGTGGTTCCAAACCACTTCTCTTTCAACTGAGAACCATCACTATCTATCTGTCTATCTATCTATCTTTAATTGCTTTGTTTAAGCTAATGAATAAAAAGAGTGCATTGCTAATACCCTGTGCCTGCCGAGGTTACTGTGGCAAGGCCAGCACCCCGAACCTGCAGGCTCTGTGACTCCCTGCTGCTCCTGGGGGGCCCTGAGACCCGCTCTGGCCCTCACCTGGCGGTAGCTCTTACCTTAGCTCAATGCCACCAATATTCTCTCTAGGAAGCTGTGCACGTCCCTTACTTTGTATGTCTCCTGAACCTTAAATTTAATACAATTTATCATGTGGTGGGCACAAGCCACCAGGACAGAAGGGTTTTAGAAAAGCCAAGGCTCTAGATGCACTCTCTGTTCGTCGGTCCTCTGTCACCCGCCCCCTGGGCACCTGCGGGAGGGCAGCTTTGAGGAATTCCCCAGAACGCTGCCCAGCCCTGTTCCCTCCATGTTGGAGGTATGGTTCCCACCATTTCCTACAGGAGATTTGGCCCCACTTTATCATCTCTGACATTTACAGCAGGAGATTGGGGTCGCCGGGAATCCTGGGCTGGGACACATGGGCCCTGACTTGCACAGGGGAACTCAGAAGGCAAGTAGAGAAGTTCCAAGCAACTCAATCCCCAGAAGGTACCTGAGGATCAATAAAGCGGTAATCCCCACCTAGCTGAGGCTGCCGGTGCGTGTTTACAGAGCCATTCCCGGCCGGTGATTTACAGTGGCCTCGCTTCAGAGGAGGTACTGAGGCTGGAGCTTTGTGGCTCTTGGAAACACGGACAGCTCACCCTGGGGCACACAGTCTCCCCACACAGCCTCTCTTCCTCCCGTCCTCCCTCTCTCCCTTCTGTCCTTTTAAAGAATAACCTTACTGAGATATAACGCACATTCCATACAATTCACCGATCACAAGCGTACCATGCGATGGTTTTCAGTGTATTCATAGAAATGCGCGACTGTCGTTACAGTCAACTTAAGAATATTCTCCTCACTTCCCTCAAAACCCCGTACACATGAGAAGTCAGCCCTCTCCCCCAGCCAGGACACCATCATTAGGCAACCACGAATCTAACTTTCTGTCTCAATGGATTTTCCCATTTATATGAATGGAATCATGCAGTATGTGGTCCTTTGCGGCTGCCTTCTCGCAATTAGTGTAAGGCTTTTGCGGTTGACCCATGTTGTAGCAGATGTCAGTATGGCAGCCAAATGTGCCAGTAATCCCGCTCCCAGGCATAAAACCAAGAACAATGAAAATACACGTCCACACACACACCCGTGCCTGAATGTCCACAGCAGCATTCTTCATTGTAGCCCCAAAGTGGAAACGACTTACATATTCAAGTGTTGAAAGGGTACACAGAATGGAATCTGTTTAATGGACTATTATTTGCAAAGAAAAAGAATGAAGTAGGGTGTCCGGCATGGGTCGACCTTGAAGACTTGCAAAGCAAAAGAAGCCGTTCATAGTCACCACATACCGCACCATTCCATTTCTGTGAAGGGTCCAGAAAAGACAAATCCCTACAGACAGAAGGTAGACCAGTAGTTGTCCGAGGCTGGGGGGAGGGGGAGGCAATGCCTGCTCCTGGATACAGAGTTTCCATGCCGGCGGATGTGCTCTGGAACTGCACCGTGGTGTTGGCGGCACAGGCTGGGGACTGCCCCAAAAAAATCACTGAACTCTACGTGTTAGATGGGTGGTTTCATAGTACGTGAATTATACCCCGACAGAGAGCGTGAAGGACTGATGGAGGAGAGAGAGGAAGTGAAGGAGACTGGCGAGGGGCTTGTGTTGTGGGGGAGATGGCAAAGCTCCAGCTCTCTGGGCTCCTGTCTGCTCCACACGGCTTTGGGCCCCGGAACTGGCACAGTGGGAGTCACCCCGAACTCTCACAGGTGGTAGGGAGGAGAACTGGCTTGAGGCCCCAGCATGGGGGAAGAACACAGTGGGGCAGTGTCTTAGGTCCCCACCCCCGCCAGCCGAAGAAGGAGACCCAGACCCAGTGTTTCCCACCCCCACCCCCACCTACCATGGGAGATACCCAGTAAGCTCTTCCCTTCCTGTATGGAATGAGAGTTCCTGTAACACCACATGCTAGGAGGATCAACTGGGAACCCCATTCCCCATAACCAGCCAGGGCAGAGCTCTCTACCCCAGGCTTGAGACGTCGCTCCTCCACTGAGAGGCTTCCTGGACCTGGGGGCTTAGGCAAGGGGCTAGCTTCTTTGTGCCCCTAGGGCTAAGACCCTGTTCTCCCACTAGAGACCCTGAGGGGGGAGAGGAGTCACCATCACAATAAGGGAATCTGGTCACAATAAGCATCTGGCCAGAGAAACCTCTTGTACCCTTGGACGAGAACTCCCCTACCTGCCAGGAGACACAGTGCCCCATCTGGAGCCACACCTATCTCCTCAGGTAGCACCAGCAGGGCCCAGTGGGAGCCCCAGAAGCACCAGGTAAACAGGCAGACTGGAACCAAGAGCCCTGACAATTAAACTGTCATTGGAACCACAGCCCACAGAATAGGCCAGTAGCTGTGTGCTAAAACGAAACAGGATAACTGCCTGCTAAAATAATAGGTTGAAATAGGACCCAGAGTCTCCTAACATCCACCATCAATACACTTCCACGTGGGCATGATTGAGTCCCGTACTGCCTGTGAGCATCTCTGGGAACACAAGGGCTGTGCTTTTTGTTGCACATAAAATTTTTCTTTTGTTTTTTTCCAGATTCAAAATTATACATGTGCATTGTAGGAAATCTGGAAAATAGAGACAAAGAAGAAATTGTAAATCACCTGTAATCCTACCACTCAGAGAAAATGCATGTTGTGTGGGTGTGTGTGTATGTGTATTGATATTAACCATACATCCTTCCAATCCCTGTGTCTTTAGATGCAGAAAGGAAGTTTTTCTTTTATAGAAAATACCATTATTCAGGGCACCTGGGTAGCTCAGTCAGTTAAGCATCTGACCCTTGATTTTGACTCAGATCATGATCGTGAGATTGAGCCTCACGTCCAGCTGTGCACTCAGTGTGGAGTTTGCTTGAGATTCTCCCTCTCCCTCTGCCTCTCCCCCCACTCAAGCACACACTCTCTCAAATAAGTAAATTTAAAAAATCTTAAAAAAATACCATTATTCTATGTATAACATATTTGTAACTTGCCTTTTCCTATAGCATATATTCCTTCTCTAAATTATTAAATGCCTTTTTGTATAATTTCCAGTGGTTGCATGTATTTAGTGACCTTTCTGTGAAGAATGTATATCAGTTACTTTTGGACCATCTACCCTTGGCACAGTATACCATAGGTGCTCAATAAATGTTGGGTGAATGAATTGATAGAGCTCTGTGGCCAGGCTGAGGGCCACAGTGCCTGATGAGTCTCTTCATTGGGCATTTCACATGTTCCAGCCCAGCCCTGTAAAGGAAGAAAGGGCCTATTTCCAGGCTTGGGGGAAATCTTCAGGTACCAGCTGGAGTCATGGCTCCCATGTTGAAGATTCTCTCCTGGGCAAGAGGCCCTTTCACTCCAGTGTTTCCAAATGGAGCGTGACTCAGCCTTGGTACCCCAGGTCTCCCAGAAAGGAGGGCCCACTCCTGGCCCACCCACAGAAGCCTTGCTGCAATTGCAGACAATTTGCAATTCTGCCTTCCCATCCTGACTCCTGCTTATACCTTCAGGCCATTGTGCCTTTGCTCAGGTTGTGTTTCAATCTGAAACATCCACCCTGCATTTCCCATTGGAAAACCCTAATCTGATGTCAAGACCCACTTCCAGGTATACCTCTTCAGTGGATCTTCTCTGACCGCTTCCGGCACCTCCCCTGTACTCCCCTGTACTCCTTGCACTTGGTGTAAGAAAGCATCAAACAAAAGCCTTGGCCATCTGTTGGGCAAATGTGTTCTTGGATCTGTTCTACTCATTAGACTACAGATCCCCAGCCCGACTTCAGCCCTCAGTAAATGCTCCTTGGAAAGATTAATTGGTAGGACGGGACTGGCCTGCCTCTGCAGAGGGGCAGAAGGCTTCATGTTCTCTAACCACTGGGCCAACCAAACATCCTTGGGCAGAGGGCTTCAAACCTGACAGCACCTGACCTTGCAGCTCTAGAGGTAGAGAAATGGCAGCTGCCTGGAGTGGGGCTGGTACTACCCAGGGAACATGTGCCCTTGCTTTGCTGCCTAGGATACCAGAGAGTTGCCAGAGCAGAGAGAAGACAACGATATTTTGGCATGTTTCCTAACCATGGTTTATGAAAGGGAAAGTCATCTTTATTGCATTTATTTAGGGAAGGGGGTTATAAGCACTTCATCTGGTGTTCACTTCAGAGCAGCTGTTTGGTATTACCAAGGAGAAAGACGAGTGACTTGTGCTCCTTGTTCCAAGCCAGAGAATCCAACTCAATAGACACAATGGCGTCTCTTGTGACAGGCAGGGTTCTTGGAGCTGGGCAGTTTCCTCCCAAATCCCTTCAGTCCATGTCCCAAGATCTTTTTTTCTTTTAACCCTAAGGCTTCATTTAGCCAACAGCTATTTCTTGGTGCTGATTCTGGGGTTGGTCCAGGGCTGGACTGGAGGCTGGAGCTCAGAGATGTGTCAGACAGGAGCTGCCATGTTGCAATGGATTTTCTCCTATGAGAGAGCACAGGAGAAGAGGTTTAGTTACAAGCGACAGACACTGATTCTGGCTAGCATAAGCAGCAAAAGAATTTGTTGGATGTATATAGAGACACTCCCAGAATTCATAGGAAGGCTGGTGAGCAGATTTGGAGAACTGACTGGAACCAAGGGAAGCTAAATAACAGGAAACATATCAGCCATGGGAGCCATTTTTTTTTTTTTTTTCAGATGATACCAGTGGGCCTTTGGCTGTCCTGAATATTTTCTCAAGTGTCCCTGAGTGTTTGGGTCACTCTCTCAAGATTCAGTGTACTAAATGGAAGCAGCAGATTGGCCAAATCCAGGCCATCTACCTGAACTCTAGGTGATAGAAAGCAGGGAGGAATAGCTAGTCTTTTGGATTCCTTAGGGGGTGGCAGGGAGGAGAGACCCTGCCCACAGCTAGCATTTCTGTTGAGATTTCTTCCTTTAAAATTGTTCTTATGGTTGTAGAGGAGAGACACTTGGGATCTTCAAAAGTAAGGATGATGTTTTATTTCTTAAGCTAGATGTGAATTTTAGTAAGACACTATCCAACTCAGTACAGTGGGATAAATAAATACATTACTCCTGGACCTCACTAGAAAGCAAGCCTTAGATGCAAGCTGTGGGAGAGTCTGTCTGTCGCAAATCCCAGATTGTGCAGATAGATGCCTTTTAAAGGTGCTTGCATTTTGAATATTTTATTTTCCAGTGACTTCATTTCAAATTCAAATTTAAAGTTCCCAGTGGTCAAGGTTATCTGTTTTTCTGTGTACTGTTAAGGCAGAGTTTGCTCAAATCTCACAAAGAAATACTTTGACCTGCCATTAACTGGAAGAAACACATTTTTACTCTTAAGAAACCTGAAGTCAAATCTCTGTGGGTTTTCTAACCAAGTAACAAGGATGTGGAATCCAAAAAGATGGTGGTCCTGAGCTGTCTAGTCATATCTTTCTTTAAATTACTTCTGAGCCACAAAGTTACTCTGTGGAGTGGAGAATGATTGCCAAGCTTTTCATGGTGTTCTCATAGCCTTTTCTTTCATAAGTGTTTGGTGAAACACCTCAAGAGTGCACATCTGATTAATATCAGAAACATTTTCAGTGTCACTCATTGTCTTTATTAACTATCACCCATTTCCCCCACCTGGATAACCCAAACTTACAATCTGACTGAGTGTCATTAGTTTCAGTCACTGTGGCAAATATTCACTTACTCAACATGTATTTTTGAATGCCTACCAAGCTCCATAGCCAAGGGAATGAGGACAAATGAGACCTGATCTTTTCCTGAAGATTATGTTCTGGGGCAGAAGATAGATCAGCAGAAGACAACTAGAAGTCAGAGTGGTAAGAGCTCTGAATGGATTAATTACAGAGCACCACAGGGGTATGTGCCAAGGATGCCTCCACTCCAGCCTGGAAAATTGAGGCCAGTGGCCCAGGCTGGGGTGATGAGAGTGTAAATAGAGGAGAAAGGAAGCCTGGGACAAAGTGTAGGGGGCAGAACTGCTTGGAACCTCAACTGCGTGAATCTGGAGTGGCAGAGATGTGGGAAGAAAAAGCACAGGGAGACCCGTTTGGGCTGCCTGATAAAGAGATTCCTGTCTTTAATATAAAAATAGGAAGATGAACCATTTCAGGAATCGGCATGGAAGAGAATAAGTTCAGTTCTTGAAATACTGTGTTTTTTTGTTGCCAGAGGAATGTTTAAGAGAAACTTTCCAATTGAGAGCTTAAATCCTCAGAGTGCTGGGAGGGAGATTTATATTTCAAAGTCATCAGAGTATACATGACCCATGAATGGATGAGTACATTCAGAGAGACTAGGTCCAGTGAGATGATAGTTATTTTAGGACAGGACCAAAGGCACACCTACTGCTAGCAGATGGGTTGGGAAGGAAACATCCTCAAGGGAGGCAGAGAAGGAGTAGTCTGCCAGAGAACAGTCAATATTTTGTCAGAACTTTTAGCTCCCTGGTAAATCTCTATTTACAGAATGTGGTGGCTATTTGATTTGACTCAGAGCTCGTCTAAGCTCAGCTGGGGATGAAAAATGGGGAAGACAAAAAGGAAACCTACTCTCAGGACAGTATTGAACCGATACCAAACTGCTGGCAACATCTCAGCCACCTAAGGCTGTGATTTCATTTAAGGAAAACGAGACCCTGATTGGGAATTTAAAAAGAAATTCTGGCAAACTAGACCACCATAGGGAATTTCGAAAAACTCTGACATATTCCTGGAGATCTAAAAGCCAGCACACATGCACAAAGGCCGAGGCAAGGAGAAGTCACCCGTCCAGTTTACAACAAAAAATTATGAAACGTGCAAAGAAGCAAGAAAATATGCCACATACACAGAAAAAAAGAAAAGAAAAAAGCTGGCAACAGAAAATGTCCTTGAGAGGGCACAGATTTTGTACTTACTATGCAAAGAATTTAAATCAGTTATTATAAATATGTTCAAATAACGAAAAGAAAGCATGCACAAAGAATTAAAATAAAAGTATGACAATGATGCCTCACCAAATACAGAATGTCAATGAAGAGAGAAATTGTATATATACATAAACAGAAGTTTTGAAATTGAAGTGAAAAAGTCACTGGAGGAACTCAAGACCATATTTGAGCTGGAAAAAAAAGAATCAATAAGCTTAAAGATTATCCAGTCTGAGAAGCAGAAAGAACAAATCATGAAGAAAAATGAATAGAACCTCAGAGGTCTGTGGGACACCAGCAAACATACCAACATATGCAAAATAGGAGTCCCAGACAGAGATGAGAAAAGAAAGAGACAGAGAATAATTTAATAAAGTATCTGAAAACTTCTCAAATTTGATGAAAAACATTAATCTACACATCCAAATAGAACAAAATCCAAAAGATCCACCATAGACATATCACAGTCAAATTAATGAAATTCAAAGACAAAGAGAAAATATTAAAAACAGTAAAAGAGAAGCAGTTTATTAAGTACAAGGAATACTCAATAATATTAACAGCTGGCTTCTCATCAGAAACCAGAGGTCAGAAAACAATGGGATGACATCTTCAAAGTATTGAAAGAAAAAGCCTATTAAGCAAAAATTCTTTATCTAGCTAAACTCTCCTTCAGATCGAAAGGGAAGTTAAAGCATTTCCAGATAAATAAAAACTAAGAATTAGTTGCTAGCAGACCTGAAAACAAAAAACAAAACACAAAACAAAACAAAACCAAAAAACTAACCAGAATTTTTTAGGCTAAAATGAAAGGACACTAGACAATAATTCGAATCCACACAAAGGAAAAAGAAACAGTAAAAATAACCATGTATTATGAAAGACAATATAAACATGTTTTTGTTTGTAAATCTTTTCTCCTCTGTCTTAAAATACTGCATTAAAATAAATATAAAACTGTATCATATACATATAAAAATATAATTTTATATATAAACATAAAACATATATAAATATAAACTTATATAAACATATAAAATATAATTTTTATGAAAATAATAGCACCAAGGATGAGGTAGGGAATGAAGCAATAGTGGAGCAAAGTTTTATACACTCTTAAAATGCTACTTGCAATCCCAGGCCAATGACTGAGAAAATAACTTGGAAAAGTCTGGTAAAAGAAATAACAAAGGAATTAAAATGCTACACTAGGAACTGTCTATTTAACACCACGAAGATTGAGAAATCAAGCAATAGAGAAACACTAGCAAAAGATATAGGACATATATAAAAGAAATGGCAAAATAGCAAACAAGAATCTCACATTATAAGCAATTATGTTATTTATAAATGGATTAAATGCCCCAATCAAAAGACAGAGATTGGAAGAATGTATTAAAAATTATCCAGCTGTATGCTGTCTAAGAGAGACACATTTTATATTCAAAGACATAAATAAAGAATAGAAAAAGACATACCACACAAAGAGCACACAAAAGAGAACTTTAAGACAAAAATCATCACTAGATACAAAGAAAGACCTTATAATAATATCAGGGTTAATCCATTCAGGAAATATAATGATTGTAAACATTTATGCATGTAACCACAAAGACTCAAAATACGTGATGCAAAAAATGACAGAATTGAAGAGAGAAATAGACAATCAACAATAATATTTGGAGGCTTCAATACCCTAATATCAGTAAAGAATAAAACAACTGGGCAGAAGTTCAACAACAAAATAGAACACTTGAATAACTCTATAAACTAAATAAATGCATCTTGAAAAAAAACACTATAAACTATATAAATGCATATGAATTATTCTCCATATGCCAGTCCGCAAAATACGTCTTCATAAATTTAAAAGGATTGCAACAATACATTTATTTTCTCCACTTCAAAGGAATAAAATTAGAAATGAACAACAGAAAAAAATTTGAGAAATCCCCAAGTTTGTCTAAATTAACCAACATATTCCTAAATAATCAATAAGTCAAAAAGGAATCACATGAGAAGTTTGAAAAAACAAGTTTGAACAGCTTAAACAACCATCAAGTGATGAATGTAAACAGGTAGTATATCTACTTAAGTTCAAAATCTGCAGGGTAGGCTGGCAGGCTGGAGACACAGGAAGAGCCAATATTGCAGTTCAAGTCTGAAGGCCTGCTGCAGAATTCCCTCTTGCTTTTAGGGAGGTCAGCTTTTTGTTCTATTAAGGCCTTCAACTAACTGGATGAGGGCAACCCACATTATGGAGCACAATTGTTTTATTCTAAGTCCACCAATTTAAATGTAAATCTCATCCTAAAACACCTAACAGAAACACCAAAACCATAAGAAACAAAGAGAAAATAAATAATAAAATGATAGAGGATTTAATTGCTAATTTATCAATACTTGCCTTCAATATAAATAGTATAAACCTACCAATCAAAAGAGAGAGATTGGCAGAGTGAATAAAATAATACAAGTAAATGCTGTTTCTAAGAAATGGACTTAAATTGCAATGACATGCAATCAGGGGAAGACATGTATCATATGACCTCACTGATATGAGGAATTCTTAATCTCAGGAAACAAACTGAGGGTTGCTGGAGTAGGGGGTGGGGTGGGAGGGATGGGGTGGTTGGGTGATAGACACTGGGGAGGGTATGTACTATGGTGAGTGCTGTGAATTGTGCAAGACTGTTGAATCTCAGATCTGTACCTCTGAAACAAATAATGCAATATATGTTAAGAAAAAAAAAAAAGAAGAAGATAGCAGGAGGGGAAGAATGAAGGGGGAAATCGGAGGGGGAGATGAACCATGAGAGAGGATGGACTCTGAGAAACAAACTGAGGGTTCTAGAGGGGAGGGCGGTGGGAGGATGGGTTAGCCTGGTGATGGGTATTAAAGAGGGCACGTTCTGCATGGAGCAGTGGGTGTTATGCACAATGAATCATGGAACACTACATCTAAGACTAATGATGTAATGTATGGTGATTAACATAACAATAAAAAAATTTTAAAAAAATTGCAATGACATGGGCAGATTGAAAGTTAAATGATAGAAAAATATGCTATGCAAATATTAGTAAAAAAGAGTGACTATATTAATTTCTGATAAAGTAGTCTTTAGCACAAAGAAAGTACTAGAGATAAGATGAATGTTACATGGTGATAAACATAGCAATCTACTAGAAAGATATAATGAAACTAAATATGTACATACCAAACAATAGAGCCTCAAAATACATAAAGCAAAACTGATAAAACTGAAAAGAAATAGAGAAATCCAAATGAACAAAATTACAAGATGAACCTTGAGCTAAACCTCACATTTTATACAAAAATTAACTCAAAGTGAATCTGAGTTAAATGTAAAATGTAAAACTAGAAAACTCTTTGAAATAAAATAAAACATAGGAGAAAATCTTCAGTATCTAAGAATAGAGGAATAGTTCTTAGATTTGACAACAAAGATGTGACTCATAAAAGGAGAAATCGACACACTGAGCCACATCCAAAACAAAATCTTTTGCTCTCTGTGAATGAGAAGACAAACTACATACTGGGGAAAAAAATGTTTACAAACCACATATCTTATAAAGAACTAATATCTAGAAGAAAGCTCTCAAAACCTACCAGTAAAAAAACCACAATCTAATTAGAAAATGGGCAAAGGTTATGAACAGACATTTCACTGAAGACCATATACAGATGACAAATAATCACATGAAAATATGTTCAACATCATTAGATATTAGGGAAATACAAATTAAAACCCATAATGGGATAATCACTATGTATCTATCAGAATGGTGAAAATTAAAAACAATGATGATGATAACACCATATGCTGGTGAGGTTGTGGAGAAACTGCCTCACTCTTACATTACTTGTAGAAATGTAAAATGTTGTAGGCACTCTGAAAAACATTTTGGCAGTTTCATATAAAATTAACCATACAACTAACGTACAACCCAGCAATTGCATTCTTGGGCATTTATTCAGAGAAGTGGAAACTTATGCGCATGTAAAAACCCGTATCCAAATGTACAAAGTGGCTTTATTCATAATAGTCAAAAACTGGAAAGAGCCCAGATACCCTTCAATGGATGAATGATTAAACAAACTGTGGTTTATCCATACCATGAATATATTACTCAGCAATAAGAAGGAAACAACTATTGACACATGCAATAGCTTGGATGGATCTCAAGAGAATTTGCTGAATGAAAAAAGCCAATCTCCAAAAATTGCATACTGTATGATTCCATTTATATAACATGCTTACAATGATAAAATTATAGGGATGGAGAACAAATTGGTGGTCACCCGGAGTTAGAGACAGGCGATGGAGAAGGGAGGTGAATGTGGTCATAAAGATGGAACTGTTCTGTATTTTGACTCTAGTCATGAATAAACAAACCTACATGTGATAAAATTGTATGCAACTAAACACACACACAAATGAGTAAAAAAAAAAAAAAAACTAGTGAAACTGAATAAGATTTGGGGCTTGTAGCAATGTCAATATTGTGTTTATGACATTATACTATCGTTTTGCAGAATGCTAGCATTGGGAGAATTTGTATAAACAGTACATGGGACCTTGCTGTATTATTTCTTATCACTGCATGTAAATGTATAGTTAACTCAGTAAAAGTTTATATTAAAAACAACAGCTTCCTTTCCAACCAGGGCCCAGCAGAATGGCACCCACAAAGAAGGGCGGAGAGATGAAGAAGTGCTGTTCTGCCATCGACCAGGTAATGACCAGAGAATACACCACTGACATTCAGAGGCACATTCATGGAGTGAGCTTCAAGAAGCGTGCCCATCGGGCACTCAAAGAGATCTGGAAATTTGCCATGAAGGAGATGGGAACTCCAGATGTGTGCATTGATACCAGGTTCAACAAATCTGTCTGGGCCAAAGGAATAAGGAATGTTCTAAACTGTATCCATGTGTGGTTGTCCAGAAAACATAACGAGGATGAAGTTTCACCAAACAAGCTCTATACATTGGCTATCTATGTACCTGTCACCACTTTCAGAAATCTACAGGCAGTTAATGTGGATGAGAACTAATCACTGATTGTCAAATACAGGTATAAAACTGCCAAAAACAAACAAGCAAACAAACAAACAAACAAACAACAACAAAAAAGACCAAGGAAAGGTGGAAATTATAGGGGAAGAATCCAGAGAATAATAATTAAAAGATGAGGAAGTCAAGAGGTTTTGATGAAAAGGACAAAATAAAATATATTTCAAGTACATTATTCCAGGAAAAAAAGAAGGTTGTAAGCCATGCTTCCTACTTCCATTTACTCTGAGCTCAGTCCCACATGCCTCTGCATGGCCTGCCCCCCATGGGCCCCATACTACCCAGAGAAGCACACCCACACCTAGCAACTATCATTTGACTATGGAGCTTTCCAGGGCCCAAGGGCCCCCTACAAAGTTGGGAGAGAAAGTTGCTACCTAGAAATAGGGCCAAATTTAGGGACAATTCATTTCCTATACTTACCAAATTCAGTAACTGATTTCCATTATTACCTTCCATCTTGCTTTTTTAGGATGCCCAGTTTTAGGTGAGTTACCACCAAGGTTGATCTTCTTCTGGATATTAGGAGTCAAGCCTAGATTTTCAATGAAACAGAATGGTGTTCCTGAGCCTCCTTTCTCTCCAAAGAACTTGGAAGGAGAGCATGATTACCCACCTGCACTATTTGGGATCCTAGTGTCCAAAGTCTGAGTCTTGGGTGTCCATATAGCCTATGATAGTGGCAGGGATCGGGGGTTAGACATGTTCTGATTTTCTGTTCCTTTTGGGAATGACTTTAATAGTGGGGTTGAGTTAGTTCTGTATACTAGTTCCAGACAAGTTACCAGGTAAGGGGTTAGAAGGGGACATGGGAAAGGTTTCCAGGCTTGGGGTAGACAGCATAGTGAAGAGATAAGCTCACAGTTCTGGAATCTGCCCAGCTCAGATGGAGCCTGGACTCTCACTCACAGTGTGACTTGACCTGTGAGATGGGAAGGACAATGCTTGTCATGTATCAGAGCCTGGGTAATCTTCGGGGGTGGGGGTCGGTGGGTAATTACTTAATAATTCACTTGTGCTCTGTGAAGGAGGACAGGATCAAGGAGGCAGCTGGACCCTAAGGTTAGTTCTGTGGAAAGGCAGCCTCCAGCCAGACTGACAGTGGATGGACACAGGACCCTGGGCTCAGGATGCCCAGGCCTATAAGCATGACTTCCTAAATCACTTGTGGTGACACCCGAATCTGCTGGTAAATGTAGTTTCTTGGGCAAAGGCTTATTTTCAGCATGGCCCACTTGCTCCCATCTCTTTCTGCTCTCCTCCAGTTTCTGGGGCTCAGAAGGGAAGCCATTCCTAGCCCCCCAGAATCTTCCGACTTGTCCTTCTTTTACCTTCCCCCAGAGTTGTCCTCCGCTGTGCTTCTTTCACCATCCTCACCCAGTACTCTGCTTCTTTGTACTTCTCCTTCTAGTCTTCCCCCTTTGCCCCCACGTGGTCACGGGTTCCCCCTAAGGGAACTTCCCTCATTACAGCAGCTGCTCAGCTAAGGATGCATGTGAAAGCGTTTCCACAAGCCCTCGCGGTGTGTGAGCTCCCACAGGGTGCCGGCAGAGGGCTGGGTGCTGGGGCACCTCTCCCTGATCTCTAATCCCCTGAGGCGTTGTTTCTGTGCCAGGAGTCAGGCCTGGAGGGGGTGTGCCAGGAGGACACGTGAGGTGATAATCAGAGGGGGAAGGCCACATAAAGCAGAGCATTGATCTGGCCTGTATCCAAAACACAAAGGAAACACCCTGTGGTTGATTTACAAATACCAACCGAGTGACTCCTATCAGCTGTGGACTGTGCTGGCCTCTGGGAAAGGAAAAGTTGTAGGGTTTCTGTCCCTGAAACGCCTGCCATCTGGCAGAGGAGAAACGAGGGGCTTGCAGCTCTGGATTGCTCTGTTCTACTTCCTTCTGAGACAGGAGAGAGGGCTTCTTGTCTTACTTGACTTTCCATGTTTTGGAGAGGAGGACTCAGTACTTGGTGTCTTCTAACACACGATCCTATTTTTGTCATCAAAGATGTCTGCATCCATTATGGACATGTGGAATGTGAAATTTAGAAATATTAAAGTACTTCATCAAGATCACACAGCTAGAGAGTGGTAGGGCTAGGATGTGAATGCAGGTCTTTCTGCTTCCTTTGAGATGGCCCTTTGGTGACAGGTAAGCACATACTGGCTGGGTGGAGGCAGGGAGAAGAGTTGGGGGAGTGGAGGACCATGGGAGCTGCGTGGACGGGAGATGATGTGAATGTGGCTAGGACAACACCAGTGGAGGGGTGCAAGGGGGCTGGAGACAGACACAGAATGTATGAGGGCCAGCCTCCCGCAGAAGCGCACTTGAGCCGGACAGAGCACTAGGCACTGAGGACACAGAGATGAATGGCATCAGTGAGCTCACAGTCCCCTGAGCAAGGGAAATGGGAGCTGATAGCCACTGAACAGCATCACTGACACTCCATGGGGGGAGAAGCCCCAGTACAGACAAGGCAAACTCAGGGAAGTCTGCCTGGAGGAGGTGAGCCTGGGGCTGACTCTTGAAGGAGAAGTCAGGGAGGCAGTGAGGAGAACCAGTGGAAATTGACCGCTAAATGCGCTTTCCAGAAAAAGCAAGAAGGGAGTAAAGAGGAGGAGGAGGATGGGATGCCATCCATTTTCTAGTTATCTTCCGGAGATCTGCAGGCTCCATCCCTCTCCCCGGCACATGCAGTGTTCCCGAACCTCCCCTAGTCTCTCCTCCCAGGCTCATCCATCAGGCCTGCCCTCTGGCTTCCTTCTCTGGCACTCTGCCTCCTCTCCTCCAGGAGGGTCGGAACCTTCCCCACGAACTTCCTGTGAGGTCAGCGCTGACCAGACCGGGACCAGAGAATCATGGCTGGAGATTTATCTGTCTGATCCGGATATAAGCAAGAGAGGAACAGAGGATATTGTCTGTCAGAATGAAAGACAGTTGGCATAAAAACCACAGAAACCTGGGCAAAGGATTTGCTGTTATCAGAGTTACCTGTTACAAGATGTCTGGTAACCGTCACCAGCTCTAGGCTCATTTAGCCAAAAATTGTGACATGCTTGGCCCAGGTGTAGGGGAAACCATAGTTGGATGGGATGCTGTTGTCTGGGACCAAGAGGAAGCTCAGGGTCTCTGTGACCCCGATGAGCTAGAGGCTCTCCAGTTAGCAAGGATTTGGGCAGGACTTTTGGGATAAGCTACTTGATGAGAAGTAGCATCCTATGGAAATATGGCTCTTTTTGGTTTTCTTCTGTTTTTTTTTTTTTTTTTTTTTACCCCAGGCAACTTCCAACAGCTTTATAATAAACAGGCTGTGGCTCCCCAGTAAAGACACATAACAGACGAACAGACCGTGGCCAGACAGTAGCCCAGGCTCAGGTCACGTGGCCCTCAGAGCCTCCTTACAGCTGAGCACGGGGCCCGGTTGAGGCAGGCCCAGGATCGGGGGCAGACACCAGAAGAGTCTGCTGGCTGAAGCCCACCAATAGTTTGTTGATCTGGCTCCATGGCTCCTCCAGGTGGCGTGGGTCTCCTCCAGGGACTGGGTTGCCTTCTTGGGCCACTTGAGTCTGTTGGCGACTGTGTACACATGTGTGTCCCCCGAGTCCCCCGACTCGGGCCCGACACCTGGTGTTGCCACCAGCTGTGGTTTTCCTCTACTGTGATCGCTCCTCAGTACTGCAGATCCCATGGGAGAACGGACATTTCACATCCTACCCGCAGGTGCCAACCTGGAAAATCCTCGGTCAACCGCCTTAGAAAGCATGCTGTGAGGCAGAGGAGACAGATGTCCCAAATCATCACTACACCAATGAGGATGGGATCTGTGAGCCACAAAGTGAGCTTGATAGGCTAACAGAGGAAGGACCCACCCTCGGTGGGGAGGTAAGGTAGGCTTCATGGAGGAGGTGGTATGTGGGCAGCCCTGGGGGATGGAGGGGATTCTGTGGGTGGTGTTGTGGGAATGGAGACAGTGTGAGTGAAGGAAGTCAGTTGAGCAGGTGCTGAGGCTGCATGTGGGGGTGGACAGAGACATCGCCACCCCAGCAGGAACTTGGGGCTCTGTCACCTCGGGTGTTTGGCCTTACTTAGGGAAGACCCTTCTCGAACACCCAGAGATGTAATCCGAGGCTGTTGTCACAGATGGAGAGGTGGAGGTGATGAGGTCTGGTCTGGGCAGTAGGAGCCAGAAGTGAGAGAGAAACACTGCCCCTGGCATGTGGGGGTGGGGGTGGGGGGGGGGGTGGGGGTGGGGGGGGGGGGGATGGTTAGGGGCTGATGTGAAGCTGGGATTAGGGGAGAGAAGGGGAAAGAGAGCAAGGGGTGGAGTGCGGGGTCGGTGGCTGGACCCTCTGCCGCAGCTGCCATCAGGGATGATGGAGCGCTGTGGGCATCACCCAGCTGGGGGCCACAGGGCCACCCCTAGGGACCCCTTGCCTTGTTAGCTGCCCAACAGCAGCTCTGCCCTGCTGGAGCTCCACCGGATAAGAACCTGGAGCCTTCTAGAGTTTCTTCTTTCCCTTTTCAATTTCTTCTTTTTATTTTTATTTATTTTTATTTTTTAAAGATTTTATTTATTTATTTGAGAGAGAGAGAGAATGAGAGACAGAGAGCATGAGAGGGAGGAGGGTCAGAGGGAGAAGCAGACTCCCTGCCGAGCAGGGAGCCTGATGCGGGACTCGATCCTGGGACTCCAGGATCATGACCTGAGCCGAAGGCAGTCGCTTAACCAACTGAGCCACCCAGGCACCCTCAATTTCTTCTTTTTAATTTAAAAGACAATGGGATTGGGGCTAAGCAAGAGAGAGCCCGTGACTAGAAAGTGATGGACGGCTGGTATCCACCCGGAAGCTCGGAGTCTGGCTGAGGTGGTTCCTCGAAGGTGCGGATGTCCCAGGAGCCAGCCAGGCCTCCCTCGGGCAAGGTGGGAAGAGGTCCCCATGGAGGGAGAAGGAGGCATGGGCTCCCCTTCCCGCAGAGACAGAGGAATTGGTCAAGAAAACAGGGTTTAGCCTCAGCGACTGGCCAGTACCTCCTGTTCCTGTGGACGCATGGCCTCCTCTGAGGGGCAGGCGGTCTGCTCCCCATGAGCCTCAGTTCCCTGGGTCCTGACCAGTCACTGAGACCTGCAAGGGTGGACCTGATACTATGTGAATATGTCATTATGTCTCAGTTAGTGCAAATAAGCGAGACTGTTTGCCCTGGTAACTTAGGAAATGGTTTCTATCTTAACCAAAAAATCACTTATTACCCCCCAAAATGGAAAGACAGGAATAAGAAGACCTGGGGACAGAGCAAGTGGGTTCACAGTTTACAGGCAGCTTCGAGGGCATCTTCTTAGCCATCAGCTCTTCGGGGCTGTGAGAACAGACCCCCAGAACGGTCCCTCCACAGACAGCAACTGCAGTGGGACACCAGCTGGTGAGTAGAGAGCTGGCATCAGACCCGGAACGTGCCCTGAGCCCGGCCTCTCCCTTTCCCCTCCAGCAGCTGTTCTGAGGCCCCTGGCCTCCCCCAGCAGCCACAGGAAATCCTCGTCACCAGGCCTGGTCACTCAAAGCGGGAGTCCACTTCAGCCCCAAGGGTGCATGGGGGTCTGAAAGCATACATGGCACCAGGTAATGGTCCATCACCATTCAAACCATTCTTCACATATATTTGGGCACCTACTGGAGAGACAAAGGGCGAGTTTTCCCTAAGTGAGAAAAACACACCCAAGAAACAAGGAACAGCCAAATGATGTCATCCCTGAAATACTCAGTATGTAAGACTAACATCTCTCTTGAGGGCCCATGACAAAGGAGAGAGAACAGGTCTTCCTTGGAGAGGACACTAATCCAAATGGCTAACATTTATCAATGATTTTCTGGATGCCAAACATTACTCAAGGTGCTTTACACGACTAACTCCTTTGCTCTAACCATCCTACGTGTGAGCTCCTAACTTGCTCAAGCTAGAGACCCAGTCTGACTTTCAAACCTTTGTTCTGTATGGGTCCATAAAAGATGCCGATGGTGTATTTACGGAGAGCTTACCATGGGGAAGGCTGAGCCCCTTACATAAGTGGTCATACTGAATCCCTAAAAAATCCTAGGAAAATGTCTCCCCATTTTACAGATGGGGAAACTGAGGCTCAAAGTGTAGAAAGAATTCCAGGGAGGGTGGCATAGACACCCAGTAGATGAGAGCATCAAGTGGATGGTGGTAAGGAGATGGGGCGGCACGGAGTGGTGACGTGTGTTTGGAGAGACAGTGGGTTTGGAATGTTAGATGGGTGATATGGAACACCTCTTAGGAAAGGGATTCCCTGGGGACTCCTGGGTAGGGAGTTCACATCCTAGAAACAGAATTTGAAAGCAGCACTTCCTCTTCCTTTATTGTTGGTGTTAGACTGGCCAGCTGTCCAGCTCTAGCCTCCTGTAATTTTCCGACATGTCCTTCTCTTTGTAAGACACAAGATTAACATTAAAAATCATTGGAGAGCAAGACTTTGCCACAGGACATTCAATACGCATCAGACACGTGTTGCTGAGTTCTCACCGTGAGCCTGACCCCGATGTCCTGGGACCGCTTAGCGCCAACCGTCCAGACAGCTGTGTCCCGTTCCTCACTGGGCTCATGACGACTGCTCTGAGCGGCCTGGGAAAGAAAGGAGCAGCTTCACATGCCTTGGAGTTGTTTATCGGTCATTTTCAAGTTTAAGCCTTAGGCCTGAGTTTTGAGTGGCCAGATGTCTTAAAAAGGTCTACAGACTTCCAAACACAGGTTAAATACGGAGAAACAGAGCAGGAAAAATTCTAGATGTTTGTGCTAGGCAAAGTTGTACATCTGGATATTTAAAAAGCAAGACTTTTAATGGAGCTTTTCGGTTTTCTTGTGGATATTTGGCCTCATGTAGCTGCAAATGTGAATCAAAGTTGGGAAATAATATGTGGATTTGCACGGCAAGTTCAGTGGGCACTGAGCTGGAACTGTCAAAATGAAGGGCCCAAGTGAATGTCTTGGTTTTGCATTATTGCGAGATGATGACAGCACGTGTGTGTTATATTACAGCAATCTGCCGTGGCATTAATAGTTTCAGTGTGTGATAAATGCAGCGGGTCCCCAAGGAAGTCCACACAGAGGTTAACTCCATCCAAATGAGTTATATATAGCTAGCCTCTCACTAAATTCTAGCAAGTCGCCCTCCACTTTCAAATAACACCACAGTTAGAGCAATATTTTGTATAAATTTTGTCCAAGTGATGAGTGTTTCCAGTGCAGGATTTCATGTTACCCTGGTTAATATGTCCTGTGATGCTGAGGGTAATTAGGAGTGAATGCGGAGCAAGCCTATCTCTGGGGAGTTCCCTTGGAGATTATTACATCGAAGCTGTGGAATGGATGAGCCTAATCGGGCTGGATTTGGGAGCCAATTGTGGATCATCTCCAAGGCAGAGAGACTATAGAGTGATCCACAGAAGAAAATACACACTGAAGCCCTCAGTGCTCGTGGACGTGTGGCCATTGGGCTCAATGCCACTCGCTGAGAATAGGAAGATGAATATATTATAGAACGTGGGGCAGTGTGGGAGATCCAAGGCATGTGACAAGTCTGGAGAGGAAAGCTTGGAATTGTATGCTCCACTCTGCCCTGGCCTTGCTCGGCCATCGCATACTCCTGAGAGTTACACCCAAGCACCCCCACAGCGGGGTCTGTGGGAAACATTGGGAAGACCTCTTCTCGAATGCTCCTCCCTTGTGACCATAGGGTCTGTCTGCTCTGTTTGGACAAGTAAAAAAGATATTTTCTCACCCAACGGGCCTCTGGTTGGAGTCGTTCTTTAAGGTTTCCTGGACTGAGCAGATCCTGAGTGAAATGCAAGTCAGAAAATAAAGTAGTCCGCTCAGTGGGTCATGGTCTCCATGAGGTTGTGTGTGCCATTAGCACGGAACAGATGGAGAGAGCATGTTTCCCTGCAGTGTACACTTGAGACCTCCCCCAGCCATCTGCATGCACACATTCACACTCTCACTTCCATCCTGAATTCTTGCTGCAACTTTTGTCCTTTATTTTTTTTAAAGATTTTATTCATTTATTTGAGAGTGAGAGAGAGAGCATGAGCAGGGGGGAGTGGCAGGCAGAGGGAGAGGGAGAAGCAGACTCCCCACTGAGCAGGGAGCCCACTCTGGGGCTTGGTCCCAGGACCCTGGGATCATGACCTGAGCCAAAGGCAGATGCTTCAATGACGGAGCCACCCAGGCGCCCCTGCAACTCTTGTACTTGAAGAGAGGAAGTTTATCAAGAGAAAGACCCAGAAGTGTAGTCTGTCTCAAAGAGCTTTCAGGGCAAACCAAACTAGCAGGGTATTCTAATGCAAGTCCTGCCGTACTTTGCTGTTGAGGGAGGGCCTAAGGGAGTGTGCCCCTCTTTTGTCCTTCATTTTAAATAGGAAAAGGAGGTTGGATGAAAGTTGAGAAGCCAAGCTCCTCAAGTTTGTTTATGGGAAGGAAGCAGTTTATAGGCGAGATTAATGGGTTGACTCAGAGGAAACGGATTATTTCTATATAGTTAGTACTCTTTTTACCGAAGAAGTAATATACGTACGTAGTAATATTCAAACAATATTAAAGGTATTTAATATCTCATTCCAGATCCTCTAATCACGCTTGCCTAAGGCAGCAATTATTAATAGTTTCTTGTGTATCCTTCCAGAAATTTTTATGTACCGGCAAATACAGAGATGTAAATGCATATGCGTATGTGTGTGTATTTCCATCTCTATTTTTTCTGTACATGGGAACATATTTATGCAATTCTTCTTTGTATTTGTTTTTCTGATTTGGTCAGTCAGTTATACTATACATTGGAGAAGAAAGTGGAACTTAACCCAAAGCCATGGGCTTGTGGTGTGCCCATCCACTAGAAAAGCAAAACAGAGAAGACCCAGCCTCGCAGCTTTCCCTGTGACCTGGGGTTTCATACAGCTGTAGAGAGCTTGGTTTGACCATAGTATGTGATATAGCAGCTGCTGTTATAAATGCAAATATGGCCTTAATATTGAGTTAATACAATTATGGTGGACAGAGAAGGCGATAGTTCAAATGTCACACTTGAGGAGCACATAGATAAACTGGAATGCATTGCGAGGAGAGTGACCAGAATGGTAAAGGAGACTAAAAATCATGTCCAATGAGTTCTGAGTGACAAACCAACAAAGTGCACCAACCAGCTAACACCCCCACCCCCCAGCTGGACATCCACGGACAAGATGATAAGAGTCTATTTATAATCCTGTTTTGGTCAAGATGTGAGGGGTCTGGAAAGCTACATGAAGGTAGAAGGGAGAGGGGAACATCTTCTATGGGGAATCTTTGTGAAGATTTAGGATCACCAAGAGAGGCCACTCATGGTGAAGAACAGTCCTTCCGTGGATGGCATCATCAGCCTTGTACAGTGCGGGTCCCATGGCCCTGAAAGTATTCAAGTGAAAGTTGGATAGTCACATGAAAGAAAGGTCATCACACCATATTGCTCAACACAAAGAGAGAGTCAGAGCGTGCTTTATTGAAAGCTCACCAGGGGTTCCATGGGCCTTATCCTGGTCATCAGGAGAGGCAGTCAGGAGATAATGCACTGTCTGTCTCAGGACAACTTCCAGATGCTCCAGGGTACTAGAGAGCCCACCAGGGAGTGCTTCCCACCTCAAGCCTGTCTGTTTGCATCTAGTCCTCTTCCACTGGGCCAGTCCTTGCAAATCCTACACAGACAGGTGCAGGGGTATGGCAGGTGCTCGTCTTCTGACCCTGTGTCCACAGGAGAAAACAGATAGTGGCCGTGCCTCAGGGACTTCTGCAGGAGGCACCTGGAGCGGTAGGACAGACCAGTGAGCCAGTGTGTCTCCAGGGAGGGCAGCACATAGTAGGAGTTCCCTCCTACAGCTGCATCCTGGGCCTCGGCTTGCTGCTAGCTCCCAGGGCCAGTCTAATGATGTTTCAAGATTGGTCTTGTCCTGGGCCAGCTCGTATTAAGACCAGACTTTGCACGAGAGCCAAGAAAATGTAGATTGGCTTTACCATCCTCCCTTCAATCAATGTTTATCTTCGAGATGTAAGGGAAGAGCCTGGAACATTCTCCTCTTCTCATGCTTTTGGAAAGCGCTGGTGTCATTAAACATTCCCAGACTTTCGAAACGCCCAGGCCCTACCCCTGTACATACATCGTGAAGCTCGGGGAGGGGGCACTGTCCTGCCAGGATACAGACAGATTTATCCCTCGGAGCTCAGGGGGATGGGCCAGGCTGCGACCAGCCTCTGCGCAGGGCTCCTCACTTGAACAGGAACTGTCAGGAGGTGTGAATGAAACACAGAGCAGGACTCTGAAAGGCTCGTGGAAATTTATTGAGTATTTCAGACCACAGAAATCTATAAAATCAGATCCAAAAGCCTGTCTGAGTGAAGCAAGAAAATCAGCCTTCAGAGGCAGCTCACTGGGAACTGTGATTGATTTAAGTGTGCTGGGCAATCTCTGTTAGCCAGTGTTCTTATCCCTTCTGTGCCCCCTCCCCAAGTCCAGTCCTTCAGGCAGCATAGTGATGGAGGGAGAACACAGATGACCTCTGGGCAGAAGGTCCTTCAGAGTCCATGGCACAGGTAGCAGGATTTGTGGGGTGACCAGCTCCAGTGAAAGTAGAGAGAGCAGGTCAGGGGCTGCAGACCAGGCCTGAGGACTGTTGGCCTCATGTCCTACAGGTCATGATGGCTTTGATGGGGGTGCCCCTCAGACTTGCCTGGAGGGAAAGTGGCCTGGACCCCAGGGGCAAGGGGTTTCTGTAGTGCCCCGTGGATGGACTGGTCACAGGCTCTACACTCACTGGAGGACTAGTTTTTTATCACTAGTCCCTGAGCTGCAGAAAGATGAGAAGGTCATCATCAAGCGTTGGTGGTGCCCCCTGGAGGAAGACATGAGTGCACCCGCATTCACTCTGCTCCTTGCCCTGATGGGGCTTCCTCAGGGCAGGCTCCTTGAGGGTGCTGAAGAAGGAAGCAATAAGCCCAAGAAGACCCGTTGTTCCATAACAAGCTTCCCCAAAACTTGGGCTTAAGATAACAACCACTTTATAATATCTCATGATGTTGCAAGTTGGAATTTGGTCAGAGCGTAACTGACAATTTTACCTCACGTGGTGTGGACTGGATTTACTTGGTGGTCATCAGCGGATGGCTAGATTGTCTGAAGGGCTCCAAATGTCTTTACTCACATGCCTGGTGCCTTGAAGGGGATGGAGGGAAGGGTAAGTCCAGTTGGGACCCTCTCCCTCTCCAACAGTGTAGATGGATTTCTCACATGGTGGTTTAGGTCTCCCACAGCTGGTGTGTGTCACTTACACCATACTCTGTTGGTCAAAGGGGTCACAGGCTAGCCCACTTCAATGGGAGGGGACAGAGAGCTCCCTTTCCAAAGGAGGGATGTCAGAGAACTTGCGGGCATCCTGAACCTGCTGCACCCACCTTCCCACCAACCATTTATTTATTCATTCAGGATTTATTGGATCCTTACAATATATCAGATGCTGAACTGGATGATAAGGGAAAATTATGATAATACTAATATATACCAAGTGTTTATTATATGCCAGGCACTGATCTAAGTACTTTACACATATTGACTCATTTTCATTCTTGCAATAACTATTTTACAGATGAAGAAACTTCTGTACAGAGAAGTGAAAAGACTTGCCCAAGTTCCATAGCTGGGAAATGGTAGAATCCAAGTCTGACCCCGCTCATCCCAAAGCCTGTACTCTTTCCCACTGTCCTGTAGCGCCTCCAGGATCTAATCTGACACAGGTCCTGCTCCGAGCAGCTCCTGTTTTATGACTGAAGTAGAGCCTTCACCTGACACCATTTCCAGCAGAGAGAGCAGCCTACTGCTGCTGGGCGGGCAGGGAGGGGATTCTCCATGCAGAGTGCTGCTGCTGTGGGCTGCATGGAGGTGGTGTCGATCCACCATTTACTTAATTTTGTTAATCTTTTTTTTTTTTTAAGATTTATTTATTTATTTGAGAGAGAGAGCACAAGTACAGGGGGAGGGGCAGAGGGAAAGGGAGAGATTCTCAAGCATACTCCTTGCTGAGGGGGGTGCTTGACACAGCGAGATCTGAGGACCCTGAGATCATGACCTGAGCTGAAATCAGTGGTCAGACACTTAACCAACTGAACTACCCAGGCACCCCTTAACTTCGTTAATCTTAACATTTGTATCTTCTTTCTGTCATGCTAAAATTCTCAGTTCCTTGCAACTCCAAAAAAATTACTTACGTGCTTTATCTTACAATTAAAGACATAAAAACCAGTCTCAACAACAATCCCAAAACTATCTCCAACAATATAATCATTGAAAATATTTCTATTTTCCCAGTTTTTATGTGTGCTTATGCCATAAGTCAATAGAGTTAGGTGCATTATATTCTTTCAACTGGCTTTTGTTTTTTAAGAATTTCATATTTTAAATTTAATTGTATTAGAATTCTATAAAAGATTTACAAGGTTAAAAGAAAGCATACTGTGAGAAGTCCAGGTTTATCCCTGTTCCTTCCATCATGTTCTCTTCCTCCCCCAAATGTAATTTTGTCATTGTTGCTGTTTTGCTCTGCTTGAGGTTCTTCCCTTTTATTGGTAAGATAGATACAACATAAAATTGATCATTTTAACCATTTTTAAATGCACAGTTCATTGACACTAATTACATAAACCCTGTTTTGCAACCATCACCATGACCCATCACCAGCAGTCCTTCATCATCCTGCACTGAAAATATACCTGTTAAGCCTAAATTCCTCATTGCCCCCTCCCCCACATCTGGTAACCATTGTTCTCCTTTTAGTCTCTATGAATTTGACCACTTGATGCCCTTATGTAAGTGGGATCATGCAGTATTTGTCTTTTTATGTGTGGCTTATTTTACTTTGTGGAATGTCTTCAAGTTTCAGGCACGTGAGAGCAGACATAAGGATTTCATTCCTTTTTTCATGCCGAATAATATTTCATTGTATGAGTATACCACATTTTGTTTATCCATTCATCCACCAATGGACATTTGTATTGTTTCATTCTTCTGCTGTTGTGAATATTAAAATTTCTGTTTAAGATAGTTGCAGATTCCCATGTAGTTATAAGAAATCCTGGGTACTCTTTCTTCAGGTTTTTCCAAAGGTAACATCTCGTAAATCAAAACCTGGATCCAGTACAGTTCAATAGACACAATGTTGTACTATAATGTAGAATATAATATATCAGGTAAAATGCAGTATTCTACATACAGTATCACAAACTAGATACTGACATTGATTGAGTCAAGATACTCTCTTGGCCCCACCCCTCCTATATTCTTAATATCACAATTGCCTATCTCCTTTCCATCCCTATAATTTTGTCTGTATTTTGCCTGTATTCCTAATATAGGGATCTAATTTTGCCTATATTCCTAATATAGGAATCTCCTAATTTCCTTTCCATCCTTATAATTTTGTCATTTCAAGATATTATATAAATGGAATTCAAATGCATATAACCTTTTGGGATTGACTTCTTTAGTTCAGCATAACAACCTTGAGATTCATTCAAATTGTTGTATGTGTCAGTGGTAGTTTTCTGTGTTTGTTTGTTTGTTTGTTTGTTAATTGCTGAGTAGTACTCCATGGCATGGATATACCACTATTTTTTCAACCATTTACTTACTGAAAGGCATCTGGGCATTTCCAGCTTTTTTGGCTGTTATACTGCAATGAAAATCTATGTATCAGTTTTGAATGCACATAAATTTCTATTTCTCTGGGATAAATGCCCAAGAGTATGATTTCTGCATTGTATGGTATTGCATGTTTTGTTTTATAAGAAACTAACAACATGTTTGCCAGAAGAACTGTGTAATTTTTTATTCTAGAAGCAATGTATGAGTAGTCCAATTTCTCTGCATTCTCACTGACATACGGTGTTGTCATTATTTTTTATTTCAGCTAATCTGATAGGAGTGTGGTGATATCTCATTGAGATTTTAATTTGCATATTTTAATGGCTAATGATGTTGAATATATTTTCATGTGCTTATTTTCCATCTGTTTATTTTCTTTAGTAAAATGTTCATGTTTTTTTGCTCATCTTCTAATTAGATTTTTTTAATGTTGAATTTTGAGAGTCCAGATATTAGTCCTTTGTCAGATATGTGATTTTCAAATATGTTATTCCATTCTATAGCTTGTCTTTTTATATTCTAAACAGGGTCTTTCACAGAGCAAACTTTTTTTTTAATTTTTATGAAGACCAGTTTATTAATTATTCCTTTTATGAATTGTGCTTTTGGTGTCAAATCTTTGCCTAGTACTAGATTTTGAATCTTTTCAATTTTGGGGGGAAGTGTTATAGCTGTATTTTTTTTTATTTTAAAAGATTTTATTTATTTATTTGAGAGAGAGAGAGCACATGAAAGGGGGAGGGTCAGAGGGAGAAGCAGACTCCCCGCTGAGCAGGGAGCCCGATGCGGCACTCGATCCCGGGACTCCAGGATCATGACTGGAGCCGAAGGCAGTCGCTTAACCAACTGAGCCACCCAGGCACCCTATAGTTGTACATTTTAAATTAAAGTCTGTGATCCATGTTGAGTTAATTTTTTTATAAGGTGTGAGGTTTACATTAAGGTTCATTTTTTACCTAGAAATGTCACCTCTTCCAACACTGTTTGTTAAAAAGGCTATCTTTTCTCTATGTAATTGCTTTTGCACCTTTGTCAAAAATCAGTTGGGCATATTTGTGTGGACATATTTCTGACTTACCTCTTCTGGTCCATTGATCTATGTACCTGTTTCTCTGTTATTACCAGAGTCTTGATCACTGTCAGCTATATAAGTCTTAAGAGTAAGTAGGTAGGCAGATTCCTCCCACTTCATTCTTCTTTTTCAAAATTATTTCAGCTCTTCTAGTTTCCTTGCCTTTCCAAATAAATTCTATGATAAGCTTTCTTATATCTAAAATTCTTGTGGTTTTGATAAGAATGGTTTTATTTTATTTTTTTATTTTTTATTTTTTAAAGTTTTTATTTATTTATTTGAGAGCAAGCAATAGAGTCAGTGAGAGAGAAAGAGAGCGCACGAGCAGGGGGTAGGGCAGAGGGAGAGGGAGAATCAGGCTCCCTGCTGAGCAGGGAGCCCAATGTGGGGCTTAATCCCAGGATTCTGGGATCATGACCTGAGCCAAAGGCAGACGTTTAACGGACTGAGCCACCCAGGTGCCCAAGGATGGTTGTAAAACTATATATCAGTTTGAGGGGGATTGACATTTTTACTATGAAAATCTTTCAATCCAGGAACATTATATGGCTCTCTATTTACTTAAAATTTTGATTTCTTTCACCAGAGTTTTGTGGTTTTCAGAGTCTAAGCTGCTTACATATTTCACTGAATTTATTCCTATGTATTTTTTGAGCAATTATAAGTGATATTGTATTTTTAATTTTGGCGTTCACATGTTAACTGGTAGGATATAGAAATACAATTGATTTTTGTATGTTTATCTCATACACTGTGAACTTGCTGAACTCACTTATTAATTCTAGGAATTTTCTTTTTTTAAAAACATTTCATTTAGGTAATCATGCTATCGGCAATTCTTGTTTATTCTGTTAAAATCAGCATTCCTTTTACTTTCTTCTCTTACTTTCTTTCTATTCCACTAGCCAGAACTTCTATATATGCAACATCCTTGCCTCATCTCCACACTTACAGGGACAGTATTTAGTCTTTCATCATTAATATGAAATTAGCAGTGGGGTTTTTGTAGACATTCTTCATCAAGTTGAAGAAGTTTAGTATTCCTAGTTTTTTGAGAACTTTTAGATTAAAATGCTAGATATTTTCAAATAATTTTTCTACATTAACATAATCATGTGATTTTTTTCTACTTCAGCCTAATGATATGGTAGATCACATTTATTGATTTTTAAAATATTGAACCAACCAGGCATCTTTGATATAAACCTTGTTTGGCTGTGGTGTATAATTTTTCTTCATATATTGCTGGATTTTATTTGCTAATATTTTGTTAATGATTTTTTCACATCTATATTAATGAGAGATATTGGTCTGTAATTTTATTTTTTGTATTGTATATGTCTGATTTGGGTATCCAGATAATGTCAGCTTCATAAAATAAATTGGGAAGTGTCCTTCATCTAACATTTTTGGAACAAATTGTGTAGAGTTGGTGTCAATTCTTTAGAAATTTGATAGAATCCTCCAGGGAAACCATCTGAGTCTGGAGATTTCTCTTTGGGGGAGTATTAATTATGAATTTAACTTCCTTAATAATTTTATTTTATTTTATTTTATTTTAAAGATTTTATTTATTTATTTGAGACAGAGAGAATGAGAGAGAGAGAGCACATGAGATGGGGGAGGGTCAGAGGGAGAAGCAGGCTCCCTGCCGAGCAGGGAGCCCGATGCGGGACTCGATCCAGGGACTCTAGGATCATGACCTGAGCCGAAGGCAGTCGCTTAACCAACTGAGCCACCCAGGCACCCAACTTCCTTAATAATTTTAAAGCTATTAAATGATTGATTTCACATTTGATGAGTTGTAGTAGTTCTTCCTTTCCAAGGAGTTGGTATAGTTCATCTATGTTTTTCAGTTCATATATATAGGGTTACTCCTAGCATTTTCACATTACTTTTTTTTTTGTATGCAGTGTCAAGTCATATTCCTTGACTAATTCCTAATACTGCTACTTTGTACCATGTGTCTTTTTACTTTGCCAGTCTTATTAGAACTTTGTCAATTTCACTGATCTTTTCGAACAACAAGCGTTTTGAGTTAATGATTTTATTTATTTTCTGTTTTCTTTTCCTAAAATTTCTATTCTGATCCTTATGATTTGTCCCCTTCTAATTGTTTTTGGCTTATATTTGTCTTGTATTTTTAGATCCTTGAAGTGGAAGCTTAGTTTATTGACTTGAGTTTTTTCCTCTTTTCTAATGTGTTTTAGTGCTATGTATTTCCAACACAGTACTGCATCAATGGTGCCCCCTGGATTTTAATAATGTTACATCCTAATTTTCATTCAATTTGACACATTTTTAAAAAAATTTTCCTTGATATTATTTTTGACCCATGCATTATTTTAAAGTGCTTTGTTTAGTTTTCAACTACTTGAAAATTTTCAAAATCTTCTTTTGTTGATTTTTATTTTGATTCCATTGGAGTCAGAGAACAATTGCTGTAATTTCAGTTCTTTTAGTTCTTGTTGCTTTTGTTTTATTGCCCAGGTATGGCCTCCCTTGGTCTATGTTCTGTGAATCCTTGAAAAAATGTGTATTCTGCTGCTCTTGAGTGAAATGTTTTATACATGTCCAGTATAACCTGTTGGTTAATATTGTCACCAAGGTTTTCAGTATTCCCCTGATTTTCTATCTAGCTTTTCTAGCAATTGTGAGAGAGATGTCAAAAACTCCAACTGTAATGGTGGATTTGCATATTTCTCCTTTCAGTTCTATCAGATTTGCTTCACATAACTTTCAGATTTATTGTTTGTTCCATACATGTTATGATTGTTATATCTTCTAGATGGATTGACCCTTTAATCATTATATGTCTCTTTCCATCTGTAGCAATTTTCTTTGCTAATCTCTGTCTTTTAAATGGTACATTTAGACCACTTAATACAGTTATTGATGTGTTAGGGATTAAACCTGCAATTTTGTTTTTTATTTTGTTTATTGTCTTTGTGTGTGTGTGTGTGTCTTTTTTTTCTACCTTCCTGTGGGTTCTTTGAATATTTTTTTAGAATTTTATTTTGATTTGTTTATAGTGTTTGTGAGTACATATCTTTATATAACTGTTTTAATGGCTGATCTACATAATATATAAATCACAGTCTCCTGGTGTCATATTTACCAATTCAAGTGAAATGTAATTTCTTTATGTTCCTCTACTCATCCCCATTTATACACTTAAAACCATTATCAGGTAGTGTTAAAATTTTTTTTTCAACCATCATTCGTAATTTAGGAAACCCAAGAGTATTACAGAATATTACAGTACTATGGTACTATAGAGTATTACTATTTAATTTACCAATCGTTTCTCTTATGCATTCATTTTTCCTTCCTGATGTTCTGAGGTACCTTCTTCCTTTCTCTTTTGAGACCTTCCTTTAGCCATTCTTTTAGGTTAGGTCTGCTGGTGATAAACCCTTAGTTTTCCTCTGTCTGAGAATATCTTGCTTTCCCCTCATTCCTGAAAGATATTTTCACTGGGTATAGGATTCTGGGTTGACAGTTGTTTTCTTTCAGCATTTAAAAAATGTTCCATGTCCTTCTGACCTCCATGGTTTTTGATGAGAAATCCACTGTCACCTGAATTGCTTTTCCCTATAAGTAATGTAATACTCTTGTTTTTTTCATGATATCTTCTTTGTCTTTAGTTTCTAAAAGTTTAACTATGATGTGTCGCAGTGTATATTCTGAGGGCTTATCTTGTTTGGGGTTTGCTCTGATTCTTGAATCTATAGATTTATATCTTTTTCTCCCCAAGTTTGGGATGTTTCAGCCACTATTCTCTTGAGTACTTTTGTAGCCCTATCCTTTTTTTCCTCTCCTTCTAGGACTCCAATGACACACATGTTAGAATTTTTGTTATAGACCCTGAGGCTAGGCTCTATTAATCTTTGTCAGCCTATGTTATTTCTGTTGTAAAGATTGGATAATTTCTATTTGTCCATTCACTGATTCTTGCCTTTGATTCTCCATTCTGCTGTTGAGCCAATTCCATTGAGTTTGTTTGCTTGTTTTTAATTTTGGTTATTGTATTTTTTAGTTAGAAAATATCCATTCTGTTTGGTTTTTCTTTATGTCTTCCATTTCTTTGCTAAACTTTCTCTTTTTTCATTTGTTTTAAGCACATTCATAATTGCTCATTGAAGCATTTCTGTGATGACTGATTTAAAAATCTTTTTTAGATAACTCTAATATTTCTGTCATCTCAGTTTTGGCATCTATTGATTAATTTTTTACATTCAGTTTAAGTATTTCAGCATGATGAGTGATTTTTTTATTGAATTCTTGTCAGTTTGCATATTATGTTTTGAGATTTTGCATCTTATCTAAACCATCTGTTTTAGCTGGCTTTTTCTGATAGTGCTCCACCAAGGAAAGGGAGATTTGTTATGTCATTATGGCCAGATGGATTTAGGAATCCAGTTTTCCCACTTGGCTTCCATTGGTACCCAAGATGGGAGGAGCTTCTCATTACTGCTGGGCAGGGACAGGAGTTCTATCTCCCCACCAAGCCTCCACTGGTAACTCTCTCTCTGGGAATGATAGATATACCTTGTAACTTCTCTCCACATGGATCCACTGATGTCACAGATAGTGTGACCTCATTATTACTGAGTGGTGGTGAGGGTCCCACTTTCCTCTATCACCTCCTCTGTCACCACCCCAGTGAGGAAGGAAAGGTGCCTTATTACTTCATGGTAAAAATGGAAGTCCAGGCTCCACATATGGTGTCCATGACACTGTGCATAGAGAGAGGCTCTATAATTTGGTAGAGATGAAAGTCCTGGATCCCCACTCAGGCTTTTCTGATACTGCATCAACAAGGGTGTTGGGATACCTCCTGACAGAGTGATGAAGCCTAGGATCATCACTCAGCTTTTGCTGCCATGGAAGTAGGTGGGGTCACTTTTTTTATTTGGAGTGTTTGATTGGAGTAGAGTCATTATTTTTTCTTGCTGGGCTGCTTATTTCATAGTCCTCTGGCTTAGGAGAGTAGGCTTTTGTTTAGTGGTTTTTTGTTTTGTTTTGTCTGTAACCATTGGTACTTCTAGGTAGCTGTCTTCTTCAGCTCCATGTTTGGAAAATATGAAGAAAAAGAAAACCCACAGAACTAACCAAAATGTGGGCCTTCGTTCCCAAGGTTCTTTGGTGGTCTTCCTTCTCTCTACTTTATAGTCCATCTAATGTTTGCTCTATATGTACTGTCGAGTATTTTAGTTGTACTTAGCAAGAAGAATAAGAAAAAGGTACATTTACTCCATCTTTCCAAAAGTGGAAGTCTCTTGTACTTGTTTAATATGGAAAATATCTACATACATGTTTATTCCTTTTGTTCATAAGTATATGGTAGCATAATATGCATACTTTCTTGCCCATCTTGCTTTGTTTACTTCAAATTGTATCCTGAAGAGCACTCAAGGGAATATGTAGAGTTATTCCTTATTTCTTTTTATTTCTTCAGATTAATCCTTTGTGGACTGAACTAAAGTTTATTCTACCAGCTCCTTATTGATAGCCATGGGTATTTGTTCCAATCTTTTTTATACTATTATGAAAAATAGTCCCATAATGAATAACTTTGTACCTACACCTACATCTTATCATATTTTTACCATCTTTGGGATGAATTATCAAAGCATATGTAACTTTGATACCTCTTCATAATATTTTTTTGATAGTTGAAACTGACATACTGAGGAGGTTTTGGACTTCAGCCTTAATAAAGACACTGCTTGTACCAGCAACTTATTTTCAGTATATTCTCGACCAAGCTAAACTATCCCTCTAGACTCCAGTTTTCTCAAATCTATTGTAATAATAGCAACCCTGTGCATGTTTTGTGTGTGTGTGTGTCCCATTAAGTTTTGGACATTGTTTTAATTGCTTTACTTACTTCACAAGAGTTCAGTGAAGTCATTATCAAAACTTTCATTTCATAATCAGTGACTTGGAAGGATGTAGGAGAAACTCAAGATTTTCCTTTTATTCCTGCCTTCTGTGTAACAAAGTAAAGAACTACTGCCTATGTTTCAGGGTGTTGCAAGGATCAAATGAGATAATAGCTATAAAGCATTTTTAAAGCATGACTTGTAAAGTACACATCCATTTTTACAATCATTTTACTTTCCTTGGGGAGATTTCATGGAAACCAATGTCTATTTTCATCACGGTATTTAGTAACTTTCGTTTAGGACAATCTCTTGTGTGGGTGGTTAAAGTCACTTATTTCACGGTGACTCCATGCCTCACTTCCTTTTTAGAGGTGGTCCTCTCAACACATTTCATTCCTCTGAGGACATTGTCCCCATTCACTCCGCAAACCCTGTGTCCTGACAGAAGTTCCTTGTGAGGCACTATCTTCTTAGAGGTTTTCTCACGTCAGTCTGACTTGCATGTGCCTGAGACCCTTCTCCTGCCGACACACACATTTCCAGGGAGCCAGAGCAATATGGGTGAAGTTCAAGGGTGCTCAAGGGAAAGAGACAGAATATGGAGGAGGGCAACAGTGCTGACTATCAGACTGATGTGAATTAGGATTGGGAGGGGCTCCCGAGCTCTTGGGGGTTTTCTGGTCTTTGCTCATTCTTTAGCAATGGTACATCAAGTACCTATTTGTATCCACTCTCAATCCGACAATGAGGGGAAAAGATTATTGGTATTGGAGATAAAATAAATCTTGTCAAAGCATGATTAAAATCTAATTTTAATATTAACTCTACATTAATTATTTAGAATATAATGATTGTGCTCCAGATGCCATTTTCAAGAGTAAGGAAAACAAAAAGCACAACAATTTAAGCAGAAAAATTGTTACAAGTTGACGAGGAAAAAATGGCAAAAGGTTAAACTCAATTAAAACAATCTGCTATTGTTTTTTGTCGTTCAGCTAAGCCTTTTATTTTAAAAATGTGAAAAATGAAACCTCCGCAGCATGAGTTTGGCACTCGGTGGCCTGTCCTCCTCATCCTACAACAGGCTTGCAGATGGTCTGGTGAGTAAGGGGATGGCTTGTCATACCCTTGCCTTGTGACTTCCCGCCTCCTCATTGGCTCCTTTTCTGCCGAAAGACTTAATTTTCTTGTCGTTGTTGAAAAGATTGTAAAATAAGTAAATTAATTATTTTATTTTTTCTAACTGCAGCCTCTCTGTCCCCCCTTCTCGATTTCCTGGACCTTGCCCATTGGAGGGGTGGACTGACTCAGTCTGGGTTGGGTTCAGGGATCTGCAGTTCTAACTCACAGAGATGAAACACCATGTTTTATTGATAAGTGTTGAACATTTCCTCCTTTTTCTTGTTCCTGCCTTGTTCCCATGACATGCTGATGGAGCAGAAGACACGCAAGATGGTGGCTTTTGTGTAGTTCCAGAAGTTTCCTCAGATGGATGGAAATTTGCATTTTTCTATAAATACATGGTCTATTATTATTTTTAAACAGGCAATGAGTCCTCTGCACAGTCAATTAAGGAGTGATTGTATTTTCCTAACATTGTTTACTCCCATGTATATGAAGCAGGATGCCTTGACTGAGCTGCCTATGGCTTTTGTTTTGTTTATCTTTCTTTGGTTCTTACTGTTCATTTTGTTTTTCTTTAATGAGTATAGAACAGATAAAATCTGGGGGAAAATGCCACTTTAAACCTGGAAGTATTTTTCAGATTTTGCCAGATGTGGACAAGATGTGGACACTCAGTTCAAGAGACTGCAAGAAGGGCATGGTGGCCTGAAGTTCACGTCATGTGGAAGGAACACTGTAAACAAGGAACGGCCCAGGAGGGCAAATGTGAATTTGAAGAGTGCCTTTGCAGGTAGCACTTGGAATTATCTAAGACGTCCCAATGCATATGATCCCTGGTACAGGGAGGCAAGCTGGATGGCGGGTGGACAGTGAATGCTAGACAAGACCTATGGACGGTGAGCCTGGGGAGGTTGGTACTAAGAAGGGCACATACAAAGTCACTCCTTGCACATGAGCTTCCTTCTACTCATGAATCTTGAGCCCAGTTTTGTCAAACTCACCAAAAATATTTGCCAAGTTGCTGTAGAGAATACTAGGAATGGAGAATTAGAGGGAGGGCAGGGTCTGCTCCCGGGACTGCTGGAGGAGGTAAGGAGCATACAACTTCAAGGAGGCTGGAGGCGAGGTCTGTTGAGCAGAGATGAGCAGCCCTGAGCCCACTTCAAAGACATCAAAGTGAGAGTCTTAGGGGAACTGAGGTTCTATAAGAACTGGAGGCACCTCAGAGCTCTCAAAATTTGTGGCATCAATGACAATGACCTAATTTTCACTGACGGGTGGTGAAAGCTGAATGTTCCTGTCACCTATTTTGTCTAATTCTCAGAAACCTCTGTGAGGTGAGTCTTAACTCCATTTTATAGATGGGTAAACTGACAACTAGAGAAGTTGATTGGTTTTTCCCAAAGTCATTGACCTAGTAAGTGGTAGAGCTCAGATTCAAATCTGTACTTATGAGCAGGGTGAGGTTTTCCTCTCTCCATCAGTCCTTCATAGAGAGAAAAGTGGGAGATAAAAGACACAAAAATGGCAAAGAATGTCCCAAAGTAGGTTGAAGAAGCTTTCCATATTGTCCAGGGAAAGGCTCCTTGACTGTAGAGAGCATTTTCTATAGAAGATCTGGAAGACCAAACTCTCTGCATCTAGTTTCACCCAGTAAAAATTGGAAGAAGTAGACTGTCCAACCCTAGGGGGAGGCAGACACGTACACATATTCTGGGGTTTGTGCTGGGGAGAAATAGGAATGGAAACCACAGAGAAAACATATCTCATGGCTGCCCACAAAGAGCTCTGTGGTCTGATGGGAAGAAGATAGTTTATCATCTGGGGTCTCTGTGTATTTGTGACTGTCCAATAGTGATGCTTTCTCTCTGCTGCCAATGATCTTCAAGGCATTAAGCAGAGATATTTGTGGTGATGTTACCTGGGCTGTTGAATGGCCATTTCTCAGTATTTCTTAGAGCTTAATGGAGCTGAGTGATTTTCTACCATGACCGAATAGCTCCAGCAAAAGCAATGACTTTTAGTGGGAGGGAACTTGGTGGAGAAGACTATGACCTCTTCCCTGGGGTGGAGTTATACTGAGAGTGCCTGGTTTGGACAGAAAGGTGGAGTTACACTTGACCATAGGAATTTACATGACAGACTTCTTGAAGGTGATACTGAGTGTGGGGGCCCTAAGCAATGGTGTGTTCTAATTAAGACTTTGAAAAGATAAGGTTGGGTTGACCCTGTAGAACGAAGGATGATCCATAAGAAATATGTAGGGCTACAAAGACCTAAGCTTGGCAGCCCATGAAAGGCACCAAAACAGGGTAGAGAAAGCTGAGAGAGAGCACATGCCAGGGGAGAAAGGATTTAACCATGCGTTAGAGAAACCTGCAGGGTTGAAGGGACCTGGGCAGAGCTGCAGGCAGGATGGGAAGGCATAGGGGCCTGGAGGGCATGTCTGACTGCTGGCTTTTCTTTAAGTCTTTGGCAGGGTAGACTTACTAAGAAAACACGTGCTAAGTTTTTATCCTTGAGCCTGAGAGAGGATGAGAATAAAAAGACTCCCCATTTTGTGAGGCGATTAAAGACCTCTTTACCTAAACCAGTGGGGAGAGAATGGAGTAATGGGTGAGAAAGAGAGACAAGAATTCTGCTTGCTGGTGGGAAACGCTTTCAGGCAATCTCCTTGCAAATGTTGGTTGGCTGGAGGGCCCTAAGGACACCTGGTTTCCATATTTTATTTCAGTTAATTTGGTAGAAAAGGAGAACATCACTGCTATTGAAAATCAGAAAGAAAAAAAAATATAGTGTAGGGTGTGGGGTGGCTGCAATGACTTCTCCAATTCAAGCCTACCACCTCGACATTGGGCTACAATGGCAAGCGCTGGGGCCTGACATGGGATTACTACAAAATTTAGAAGTACCAGTTGGACACAGTCTGTGTGAAAGGGCATCGTGTTTTATCACAGCCCCGTCAGATTCCTCAACAGTGTGTTGGGTGCAGCTGGAGGCCACAATTAGAGCCATGAGGACAACATATGTGAGCTAAGCTCAGTCATCTGAGTACTGCCAAAGAAGGTGACTGAGGGCACCCCCCGCCCCGAGTGCCAACGTCCATAACTGTGCCTGGATAATCTAGAAATGCATCAACTGGGGCCAAAAAGGTGTTTGCACTCCCCTCCCAGGAGATACAAAATGAGCAGGAAGAGGATAAAGACCTCTAGAAAGTAAGGATCCAGCGACATGGAGCCCAATGTGGTATTCACAACCGCACAGGCACAAAGTGTTATATTTTCTTCAGTAGATCTTAGCAGCCCAAGTCTGGGAGCCAGACATATATTCAAAATGAACATAGGACTGCAGAATTGAGAAAGGAGCAGTGATACCTACCACCAGTGTGTGTGCATGTGTGGACATGCGTGTGTGAGGTGGGGGTCAGGGTGACAATCTCAACATCTGGACAAGAAAATCAGAAAGCTCTAAACAGCCTGCTCCAGATCAGAGCTGACATGGAGTAGAGGAGAAGTCTCTGTACGGTGGGCCTTGGGGCGGCCACCCCTTCTCCCCTAGGCTGGGGGTGAGGAAACAGTGCTTCCCTGGGGGACTCTGTGGCAGCATCTGCTTCTCCCCTCCTCGTGGCTGCTCTTTGGCAATATGGAGATTAGAGACTGAAACCACGTCCACAAGGTACAAAGGGAGAGCTGATAGTGAACACACAAGGCTTGCTTTCCTTCCTGTAGAGGATTCCCTCTGAATTCATCCTCACCTACCGCTCGGTGGGAAGGAGCACTAGCCGGCCCTGATCTCCGGGGAGAGGGGATGCTCAGAGAACTTTCTTTCTTATTGAGGGAGGGGACCTGGGACATAAACAAAGAGAAGGACCAGAGAGAACTGATTCCCAGCTGTCCATCCTGGGAGACTCTCCAGAACAAGAGGCAATTAATTGGGCAAAGTGAGAACTCTCACTCAGCTTTGTCTTCTGAGCCTCCCATGAATGTATGGTCTTTCCTCAGTAGGGCTTTCTTTCTGGTAACGTCCATCCCTTAGGGATGAAGGCTTCTCTGATTACGGAGCTGTTGTCTCTGTGCTTCCACTTGGAATGGGAAAGGAAACGGGAGCAAGCCCTTCCGCGCAGGAGGGAGAGGAGACTCAGCCCTGGGTTTGCGATTTGTGGGGGGCTGGGCTGGTGCGAGCGCCCCCTTCAGGAGCGCGGCCTAAGTCCGGTCCTCTTTCCCGGGAGGCCTGGGCGGTCCGCTGTGCCGGCTGACAGGACCTGGGGACAGGCTGGACCGACCCGCGCTGTTTGCTCCCCTCCACAATGTATTTTTTCCCCCTTCTTCCCAAGTCAGTGTGAATTTAAACAAATTTTAGACCTTGAAATCAGACTCAGAATGGCCATGATGTGCCTATTTAGAAACGGGGATATTACAGGAAAATGTCATTCTCAACACGGTTTCCAGCCCAGACCGCAATTCTTTCCAGATGCCTACATAGCTTGGCGGAGGCCTCTAGAAGCCCTTCAGATACTCGTCCAAGGTCTGTAAGCTCAGCGGCTGTCAGCGCTGCTGACCTGGGGCACCGCCAGTGTGTGTGCTAGTGTGGGGCCGCCCGGGCCTCCCTCCCTCCCCGGCCTCCCTCCCTCCCCGGCCCCCCTCACCGCCGGGGCCTCCCTCACCGCCCGGGCCTCCCTCCCGCCCGGGTTCTAACTGAGTTTGCGGGACCCCTCTGCTCAGTTTCCTCACTGGTGACATGACACAGCCGGGCCCAAGGTGTCTGGACCAGCTCTGGGGTCCTGGCCTTCAGGTAACTTGCCCTCTGTTGAGTGTTGTGAACAGCGCTCAGGCTGGACTGTTGAGCAGAGCATGTTTTTTTTTTTTTTTTTAAGATTTTATTTATTTATTTGTCAGAGGAGAGCGAGCACAAGCAGGGAGGGCGGCAGGGAGCCCGATGCGGGGCTCGATCCCAGTACCCTGGGATCATGACCTGAGCCGAAGGCAGACGCTTAACCGACTGAGCCACCCAGGTGCCCCTGAGCAGAGCATGTCTTATCCAGGATGTGCCCAAGGGGCACCTGCGGTCTTGTTTAAATGCCCCCCTCCAGGCCAGTGTGCGGCACGCAGCGTGGGCTCAGCGCTCCTGGGTGGGTGAGGCGCCCCTCACCGAGGCTCTGCGGGTGTACTCCGAGGCTTACTCTGGAGTGTCTCGTGCTCTGTTCACCAGGCCTGTTGCTGATGGAGGGTTTCGTTGTCCTAACCACCTCCCCCACTAATCGTACCAGTGTACTCTAGGGCAAATTCTACTGCCCGGGTGAGCCCCATACAGCTGGCCCTGTGGTTCATGCAGGCCTGGGTTCCCTGGGCACAGAGCATTCAGTCTGGCCCCCGGGGACCTTGCCAGTCTCTGTTGGTGCTGACGGGTGTGCCATGTTTGTGAAAGGCTGGCTACAGCATGCCTAGAACTAAGAGTGTGGCCAAGCCTCCTTAGAGAGTTGATGCAACCCAGAACCATGACATTCCTGGACCAGCTCCGGGCTACGTGAGGCTGGCCTGGCATACTCCCCACAGGCACAATTCGAGTGGGACCTGTCCGTGGACTCTGGGAGAAGCTGTACCACATCTGAGCCATAACTCAGGGTGCTACCATCCCAGGAACCCTTCCTCTTCAAAGCACATGCTCAGAACAAGGATGAAACAATTCAGAAGGGACATGATCCTTATGCCTCTATAAACATTTATTCCTGTCGGAACCCAACTGCCTCATCAAAGAGAAACCACTGATAGTTACATTAACCATACCCAAATCTTCAATTACCGATTATTAGGGGCCCAGCACCCAGTCACTTTCTGGCCCTAGAAAATGATATTAGACTAGCCAAGTAAATATGCCTCCAGATTCCCCTCACAGGACTTTAGGTTTTCCATTTATTTCAAATATCCAAGGCAGCCGAGTTTATGGCCAGAGGTATGGGCAGTGGACCTCAGGAGGGACTCACACTGAGCCAGGTTAGCCATGATGCTGCGCTGCTCAGCTAGGGGGCCCCCAGCCCCTGTCTGGGGACCAATTCTGCCTAGTGTTAGGGAAGGACAGTGGCCAGGGGTGACTGATCCTGGCCGAGAAGGTAAAATTCAGGCTCAGGAAGCCAAGCACAGTGATTTAAATTGAGAGTATCAGATGGCACAGAAGCCCATGGGGAATGCAACTTTAACAGCATGTGATCTAGTAGATGAACCCCCAAATTTCAGTACCTGAACACAAAATTCGTTTCTTGTTCATATAAAGTCCAAAATGTGGGCATTTGGCTCACACCTTCAGGGGACCATTCGGGGACTCGGTCTCCTTTGATCTTGTGCACTCCTCTTGCCCCCTACCCCCATTCAACACCTGGTTTCCAAGGACATCACCTTAGTCTGTAGCAAGCCAGCAGAAGGAAGAGCTTTGGGAGGGCACATGAGGGGGTCTTCGTGTGCCAATGTGGAGATGATGCTTGCATTTCTTCAGCCAGAACCATCTCATGACCACAGAAATACAGTATAGTTGTGGACTCAGGGAGAAGAGCAACTGGGTGTGAGGACGCGGTCTGAGTAGAAACCAAGAGTAGGCTGTGAATTGGTCATGAGGACGTCATTGGTCACTGGTGATTTTGGTGGGCAGAACTTCTAGGGACTGGTGGCTCAAAGCTGATGGTGGTGGGCTGAATGGAGAGGAAGGGGATGATGACTGTCGTCTAGGCGGCAAGACTGATAAGTACAGGACACTGGATCCTGTCTGCAGTCAGGAGGCGAGGACATTACAGGGGAGGCCCTGACCTGGGCCAGCCTCAATGCACAGAACCTTGGTGCAGTGGAGGGTGCAGGTCGGAGTAAATGAGGTCTTTCAGCTCCCACAGCTGGACGGAGTTCACTGTGCTCTTGCAACTCATCCTCCATGAGGGTATGTGAGGAATCTAGGACTTGTTTGGGTTTGTCTTTAACAAGCCTACCTCAATTTCTGCTATGAAGATGGCAATGAGCTCTAGGCAAGGTTTCTGAGTGCTCTCCGCATTGAGAAACCCAGTGAACAAAGGTTAAGGAGTACTGCCAAGTGGTACAGCCTCCTCCTGGAAGGAGGCAAGTGGGAAGGAGAGCCAACTCTGAAGGTCTTTGCCCATGTTATAGTCACTTGGATGGCCTGACACAGATGGAAAGTATCAGGCCAGTGCTGGAACTGAGGTGAGAACAGGTGAATTCACAAGAATATCAAGGCCCGAGACTCCCTGCTCTGGATTTTGTAGCAAATGGGAGCTCCTGCTTTTGAAGTCACCCTCTTGTGAATCTGGGTTCAATCTTCATGGAGACACTATGAGGACAATGTAGTGTCAAGTTAATGGATCTCAGGGTTGGAAGGAAGTGACCTTGAAAACCTTTACTACCCTTCCTCTGGAATATTATATTACAATGGACCATGGATTCCACCATTTACCAAATGCACACACCACCCAACAGGGTTCTAGGCTACACCAGCTGGTGTACCAGTAAATAAGGAACATCCCTTCCTGAGGGGCTCACTCATCCCAGGGGGACGTTGATATGTACCCAAATGATTATAAAAATAATAGAGCACAAGGAAGGAAGGACTTTCCTATGGCAAAGTCAGGAGGACTGACTATCTGGTGTGACGGAGAACCGTGAACGCCGCCGTGCTGGAACATAGGGTGTATGGCTAGGGGTTCTGGACGTTATACCTGGTCTCTCGGAAGTGGATGTTACATTCGGTCTGGATTGTTTTCCCACAGAGGGGAGAAATCCGATGCCCAGAGAGGACAAGGCCCTTGCCTGCCATCACATCAGCAGGCGGCAAAACCAGAACTCCAACCCAGCCCTGCCATGCCCACTGGGCTTTCCCGCCCTTTCAGTTACCCGCGCTACCGAGACCTGACCCGTCCACACTCAAGCACCTCAAGGAAGGATGGTGGCCTTAGGAACTTTCCATCCCATCCTTGCCCAGGGCAGCAGTGACTCCTCACAACCACTGGTAAGGAGCATGTGCTCCAGCACCACACGTGTTCAGTATTTAATCATGGCAACACCCCTAAGAGCAGGTACAAAATAAGGAGAAGGAGTGCAAGTGCTCGAGTCCTGCTGGTTGGTTAATCTGGAGCTGAGATGCCACCTCAGGCTGTCTCACACCTGAGCCCCCACCTTTTTTCCCCTTAAATGCACAGCTGGCCAGGCACGGGGCCCCCCTCAGGGCCTTCCCGCCTGTCACTGCTCACGCAGCCATGACTGAGTCCTCCCCGCTCCGTATCTGTTCCACAACTGCCTCCCTCAACCCTGTGGCAGATTGGTTGTTTCTACTCTTTTTTTTATAGGATGTCAGGTCACATCGTGAGGGCCCTCAAACTAAAGAGCATAGAATTTGCATGTAGGGAGTAAAATTAGATTTTCAGGACTATTATCCTAGGGGTGACATGAAGGACGCATTCAAGGGGCGTGAGGGTCAGCGAGGAGGCGGCTGCTTTTTCTGGGAGAGGAAACACGGGGAAGGTCGGTTCCAGGGTGGACTCCAGCCTTTGAGGCCCAGCGTGGGGCGGGTTTGAACACCCCCCTTCCTCTGCAGGAAAAAAACCTGTTTTTAGCAATAATCGTGTGATAATTAGTGATACGCATTCTTTTCTCACTCTAGTCTTTAGTTTTCAAACAATTAACAATTTAAAAATAATATCTGCCCATTTTAAATACGTTTTTCAAATGCAATAAAATACTTGTTGAACTAAAATTTGCACTTGTCAAACAAAAATGTTAAGCCTCGCACTTCATACTCTTGCTTCATTGTTTTAAATTTTATGAACAAGTAAACATTCCCAGTGACTACATCAAGGACACAAATGACAGAAATGAAATAGCTCAAGTTCTGTTTCCTCTGGCCTAACAACACTGGGCTATCATCATGTGCTTTGAACCGATCATTTAGGTTCAGGAATATGTATTGAAACGACGTTTGAGAAACAGGAAGTCAGTTCAGATGGTTTTAAATTGTTACAAGCCTTCTCTTGAAATGGACCCATGCGGCCAACCAAGTCTAGCTGGTCAAAGACCGACTGTGTAATTGGAAGTTTCCAAACTAAGTTCCATAGAAAATATGATGGCTATAAAAACATATGTAATAAAATTGCTATTTTGAAGCCTGCAAATATATTGTTAAAATCAAAAGTGACTGCCCCAATTTTTTAAAACATAAACTAATGAAAGATTTTGTGGGGAAAGGAGTGTTTTATCACTGACCTCTAGAATTGCTGGTGACTTTAAGCTTGTTTTATTCTTTTTTTTTTAAGATTTTATTTATTTATTTGACAGAGAGAGACACAGCAAGAGAGGGAACACAAGCAGGGGGAGTGGGAGAGGGAGAAGCAGGCTTCCCACGGAGCAGGGAGCCCGATGTTGGGCTTGATCCCAGGACCCTGGGATCATGACCTGAGCCGAAGGCAAATGCTTAATGACTGAGCCACCCAGGCGCCCCTAAGCTTGTTTTATTCTTGTTTTAAAATTCATCAGGCTGTCCTATAGCCTGCATTAGGCTGACCACTTCCACCACTGGGCTTGAGGGTAGGGGTGTAGAGGGAGTGGGATGGTTTGGGGAGCCACTTGGGGGCTAGATTGTACAGGATTTGGTTATGACTGAGAGTGGGCAATGATAGAGGGGGAAGAAAGGAAACGTAACTCTTGTTGAATGTGGACCACTTGCCAAGAACCACCTGGATGTGTTCAACCGTCTCAGGATAACTTCAAGCTCTCTGTGGTGAGGCCATCCCTCGGGACCATCCCTGAAAGGGAAGGACCAGATCTGCAAGGGAAGGCAGGACTGCTGAACACAGGAGTCCTTGTACATCCTCAAGGCACCTCACATTCACAGGCTGGAACTCAGAGAAGGTGGGGCATGCCACAGACTTGGGGGGCAGGGTGCAGAGCCAGGAGGGTACCCACAGGAGTGGCTCAGGAGAGGAAGCTAGGGCCAGGGCCTGGGAGCTCCTTCTCCCATCACTTCCTCGTCCTCAAACTCTTCCGGACACAGAGATTGGAAGATACATTAGAGAACATTCTGATTTCTCCCTTCCTTCAGAGTAAGACCTGAAGATACTTTACCTTCAAAGAGAAAGTTTTAAAAGCATCATTCAAGAAAGTCCTATCCATCAAGATGAAATTTGGGATTCTTAAGACAAAAAGAAGGTATCTCTTCTTCCTCCAGTGCATGAGGGGAGTCTCCCCGACCTCATTATTTCTGCTGTTGACATGTTAACCCCTCTCTGTTATCTGCCAACACCACCCATCTGAGCCTCTAGGCCAAGTGGACCTACTGGAGAATACTGGATGCATAAGAAAGCAGGGACTTCGAGTTACAATGTCCCCCCTGGCGGGCAGGTAGCTGGGAGTGCAGATCCCCTCTTTGATCTTGATCCCCTCCTTGCCAAAATGCAATAAAGAAGGTTAAAAAAAAAAAAAAACAAAGACAATCAAGTGACCTGAAAAATCCTCGAAGACAAAGAGCACTTGTCAGGCTGCTGGAAGCTCAGTTGGTGAGAGGTTTTCATCTTGGGGACATGTTAAAATCACCTAGCCAGCGACAACCAAAACAACAAACAAAAACATGCAGCCTGGGGCCCACTCCAGACCAACGAGGCCAGAGTTTCTGGAAGTAGGGCCCAGGTATAAGAATTGTTTACCTATAAATGCTGTTAAGTGACTCTAATGTGTAGCTGGTGCTGCTCAGGGAGACACCTGTAAAATGCAGAAGAGTCAGGAAACCTAGCTTGGGTTGTGGTTGCTCCAGTGCCTACGGACCTTCAATGGCTTCTCATTGTTTTGAGAATAAATTCAAGCTTTTTACCAGGCCCGGTGCATATTACCTGTGCAGCCCCAGTTGTATTCACCCCTGTGTATCTTGTCTTTTTACCTTTGCTTACGATGTTGTCTCTTATCTTGGTAAAGATTAGCATAATTAGACTTATCCATCTTTCTTGTTATTGCTACTGGATTTTGAATCGTACGTAGTTAGAAATGTTCTCTCCACTTAAAAGTGACAAAGTGATTTACCTATGCTTTTTTTTAGTACTTGTATCGTGGCTTTACCTCTCCCAAACCCTAACCATTCACACTCTTTCCATTTCCTCAATTCCCGTGCACTCCTTGTATCAAGTCGGTCAGGTTTCCTGGCTTCCCCTGCCCAGCCCCCATGCCTGCCTTAGGGGGTCTCTCCACCGTGCCCCACTTGGCACTATCACTCCATTACTACTCTGCTTTATTTCCAGTTTATTTTTTTCTCCTCCTCCTCCTTAAAGGCAGGATTCCACTTTGCATCTCTGAATCCCTGGTGCCTCATGTTATATTTAGTTTATAGTAGGTGTTCAGTGAAAGCTGTTGAATGCACAGATACATGAGTGGCGGTTATTTATTTGTTGAAAAGTGCTAAGAGCTTGCAACAGTTTCTTTAGTGCTATTCCAAGCATGATGGCTTCTATTCCTGCTTCTGCCAGGAAATAGGCATTTAACCCTCAACCTTGAACATTTAACTCCTCTCCGTTCATGCCTAAGAATCCTTAGATGTAGAATGAAGTCACTGGGCTAAGCCATGTTTTGGAGTCCTAAAAATCTGCTATTCTGGGCTCCCTGTCAAATGATCTCAACTCTGTCCATCCACAAAGTACATTTCAGCTAATTTCTGTGGGAGGAAATAACCTGACCTTCTTGTCTGCATCTTTGAACGATTTTTCTGAATGACTCGAGACAATAAGAACATCTGCCTGGAGTAAGCGAGGCTTGGGCAAAAAGAAGCCGTGCATGCGTTTCCAGTTATTTGTGACTTGATTGTCTGCAGCAGCAAGGCTTTTGTTCTGCTGCCTGGTACGCACAGCTGGTAGAAACACAGTGTAAGCACATGCACTGGCATCTGTAGAATGTAGATTCCATTCGCAAATCACCGAATCGGACATCCTGGCTCATGCCCCGAAGAAAAAATTTTAACTTTGTCAAGCCCAAGCTCTGGTGGCTTGGTCTGCAGCGCTTCAAGGCGTAAAAGAAAGGGGTGCCAGCCAGCCCAGCACTCTGGGGCCTCTGCCCGGGGATGCAGGTTACTCGTGCCAAGATGCGGGGAGCAGGGGAGTGTGGTCCAGCTCCCAGAGGGGCCTTGCTGCTGCCACAAGGGTAGTGAGCTCCACTCCCCTTCAGACGTGAGTCATTCTCTATCTTGGGAGGTTCACAGACCCTGTGACCTAAGGATTTCCAGGAAGACAGTGATCAATTTCACTTGCCCCATTCAGTCGATGAATGAGTTTACTATGATCTGTGGACTTACTACATGTGAGGTTGTTTTGGAAGTGGGGATACAATGGTGGACAGATAGACTTGGAAGCTTTAGAACAGTGCTTCTCAAAATTGGCTACACATAGGAATCACCTGGGGGAGCTTTTAAATATTCCAATGCCCAGGCTACTCATGGGACCACTTAAACCAGAAAAAAATCTGGTGGCAGGACAAGACATTACTATTTTTTAAAGCCCTCCAGGTGATTCCTATGTGTAGCCAAGGCTGAGACTCTTGGCTTTAGGATTTACAGTCTAGAGAACAAAGAGATGTGTGAACTGAAATGGGATAGCACCTTTGCCAGGATGTATAGGGTGCTGGTAGCACATGGTGACACGAGGGACTCAAATGTGGCAGGCAGAAAAGACAGCTAGGTGGAGACCCGAGAGGAAGTAGGAGTTACAGAGATGAAATATGTGATTAGGGAGTGAGAGATGGGTTTAGAGGTGTAAGGACAAATGTGAGGCACGGGGAGATGATTGATCAGAGCATAGGAGGAGGCATATGGAAGGAAACATTTCCTAGAGTAGTGACAAAGGCAAGGTGACACCCCCAGTTAATTTAGAGAAAAACAGTTGGAAAGGAAAATTTGTGGAAGAAGAGGAGTTCCGTTACTAACATCATAAACTTGAAATGTTTGTCTTTTCAGATGGGAATATCCGATTGACTACTGGATTCACCTAGTCTGAGGAAAGAGGGGATAAGCCTGGGAAGAAGGAATAGAACTAAGTTAAGCAGATACCTTTGGTTGCCCACCCCATATTCACCCTCCCTTCTTCCTTGATTTTGGAGCCCTTGTTTTGTGTGACCATGTTCTCATGGGAGGAGATTGAATCTCAGCTCAGGGCCGAATCCTGAATACTCAGCCAATTATTACAGATTCATTCTTTCTGCTACTGACTAATTTTTAATTAACATTTTATTTTGAGATGATTATAGATCCACATGCAGTTGTAAGAAATAATACAGGAAGATGCTGTATATTCTTCACCCAATTTCCTCCAATGATTCACATCTTGCAAAATCATAGTGTGATATCAAAATTATGATTTTAACATTGATGCAATACACCAGTCCTACTCAGGTTGCTATTTTACTTGTACCCATGTGTGTCTGGGGAGGGAGTATTTAGTTCAATGCAATTTTATCACAGATGTAGGTTCCTGTATCCACCATGACAGTCAAGATCCAAAACAGTCCAATCGGAGACAGACATCTTTTGAATTACTCATTTATAACTACATCCATTCTCTCTTGTCCCCAGCACCAACTGATCTTAACCCCTGGCAACCACTCATCTGTTCTACATCTGTAGAATTTTGTCACTTCAAAAATGTTGAATGAATGGAATCATACAGTATGTAATGTTTTGTGATTGTGTTTTGTTTCACTCTGCATAATTCCCTTGAGCTTCACCCAAGCTGTTATGTATGAATAGTTCTTTTCCTTGCTGAAGAGTTTTCCATGGTGTGATGGTTACCTTTCTGTGTCAGCTTGACTGGGCCATGGGGCACCCAAATATTTGGTCAAACATTATTCAGGGTGTGTCTGTGAGGGTGTTTTTAGATGAGATTAACATTAAAATTGGTAGACTGAGTAAAGCAGACTGCCCTCCATAGTGTGGGTGGGCCCCATCCAATCAATTGAATAGAATGAAAAGCCTGACACTTGCCCAAGTAAGAGGGAAATCCTTCTGTCTGATGGTCTTCAAACTGGGACAATGGCTTTTTTCCTGCTTTTGGACTTAAACAGAGAAACATCAGCTCTTCCTGGGTCTAGAGACTGCTGATTTTTGAACTGGGACTGCAACATCAGATCCCCTGAGTTTGAGGCCTTCGGACTTGGAGCTCAACCATCAGCTCTCCTGGGTTTCCAGCTTGCCGAAAGTCCCTACAGATCTTGGGACTTGTCAACCTCCATAATCACATGGGCCAATTCCTTAGAATAATTTCTCTCTCTTTCTTTTCATGTACATATTATATAACATGTATTATTATATATCATATATTACTATATATATTATAAATATATATATACTATATGTTATATATATTATCGTATTGTATTGTATTATTGTATATTATTGTCTATATACTATTATTTCTCTGGAGACCCCTGCCTAATATACACAATATGGGTGTACTGCGATTTGTTTGACCATTCACCCATTGAAGGGGGTCATCTGGGCTGTTTCCAACTTTTGGCTATTATGAAAAAAGCTGCTATGAACACTCATGTGTAGATTTTCGCATGCACTTAGCTTTTCATTTTTCTGGGATAAATGTTCAAGGGTTAAATTGCTGGGTTGTATGATAGTTGCATGTTTAGTTTTGTAAGAAACTTTCATACTTCTTTGCCGAGCGGCTGTGTGTTTTACATTCCTGCCAACAAGGAAAGAGTGAACTAGTTTCTCTATGCTCTTACCAGCATTAGGTAACATCGTTACTTTTTATTTTACCATTATGATAGGTATGTTGTCACATCTCATTTCTGTTTTTATTTGCATTTTCCTAATGGCTACCATTTTTATTTGCATTTTCCTAATGGCTACCGTTTTTATTTGCATTTTCCTAATGGCTACCGAAGTTGAACATCTTTTCATTTTGTGTCGATTTCTAGGGCTTATAGTTGTATTTGGCAGGGAAAAGCAGAGAGAGACAAGTCTACCCCATCCTTTAAACAGGGCAATAACAAGGTTAGATTTGAATTTTGGAAATGAGAGGCAGTGGTCGGGAGTCAGTTGGGTCTGCATTCTACACCAGCCTTTCTGCTCACTCAATGTCACCCAGGCTATTGTGGAAACCACTCTAAGAGCATTTCTTATCTGTAAAATAGGGAGAACAGGACTATCTACCTTGTAGGATCTTTGTGGGGAATAAATGAGATCATAGGTCTAAAGTGCTCACTGCAGTGCTTGACACAACAGTTATTGTTAACACAATCATGATTCCAGAAAGCTGTGGGCAGGAAAGATTGGAGCAGGATAAGATTTAGAACAGAAAAACTACTAGGAAAATTTCTAATCATCCAAGCAGAAATGATGAATGCCTGAATCGGGCCAATGATGGCAGGAAATTTCCTCCCTTAAAGGTCATATGCCAAGAATACTGGTTTGGTCAAATCACATTTGCAGGATTCTTAAGCAATCAAGAGCTCTGAGCACACATTCCTCCCTTGTAAAAAAGCACAGCACTTGGGACAAATGCTCAGGAAATGCCTGATTGCTTACTATTTTATGACAAGCCTCTCTAGGATCTCTGTGGGGGTGGCTGAGCTGGAATCCAGAATTGAGACCTCCGTGAGGCCTTCTTGAAACTACAGCCGCAGAAATGGCCACACCGTGAGGCCACGGTTGTCCCAGACGGGACAGGAGAACTTGCTGTTGAAAGTCAGCCCTTGCTCCCCTCTCCTGCTGGGTGGAGCTGCCCCCGGGGCTGCCGGGCAAGGGGCGGACCCTTCCCAGAGGAGGACTGCAGACAGGACAGGATGGCCTTACAATGGCAGTTGTGTTGCTTTCAGAGAAATCAGCTTCTTTGAGAATTTTCATTGCACTTCTGAGATCTCTCTGCTGAATCGCTTCCTGTCCCTAAAGGTCCCCTCGGCGCAATCCAGTACATTTAATTGGAGCCATGGCCCACCTTCACATGCCACTCATTAGCTGTGTGACCTGGAGCAAGTCCCATCATCTCTCTGAACATTAACTTTTCATCTTTAAGTCGGGAATACTATGTCAATGAAATCGTGTAGTATATGATCTTACTATACTGGCCTTTCTGCCACGGTGGTTACATGATTCCACACAGGTGACAAATTGCCACAGGACTATACAAGCACACTTTATGCTAATGTCAGTTGTCAGTTTCCTAGTTTTGATATTGTCCTGTAGTTACATAAGATGTAACCAGTAGAGGAAACTGGGTGAAGGGTACAGGGGACCTCTCTGTACTATCCTGGAAACTTCCTGTGACTCTATAATTATCTCAAAATAAAAGCTTAAATTTTTTTTTTTTAAAAATTTTAAGGCATTCCCTTAATAATTGATGTGAGGATTAGATGTGATAACAGATGTGAAATGGCTTTGTAAGCTGAAAGGCAGTACGTACTCCGTGTGTGTATTGGCTCTCTCCCTCCTTCTACGTGTGGGGGTGTGTGCGTGCACACACGCACGTGTACATGGGTAAATGAATGCTCTCAGAAGTGGGACAGTTGAAGGAACACCTGCTTTGGTTCATCTTTGCTGGAGAAACTTGATCTCTAGTTTGGTAAAGAGAAATGGAATAGAGTAGAGCAGGTGTGGATCCTGCACCCAAAGTAACTTTACCAACGCAGTGAGTCCCCAAAGATTTGGATACACTGACATTTTCTTTTCCAAAGCATGTAGGTGGTGTGGTAGCCATAGACCTTTGGGGCAGTAGGAAGAATATGGATTTGGAGTAGATCTGAATTCAAATCCGTATTCTATCACATTCTAGCTATCTGTCTTGGGACAAATCACTTAGGGCCCCTCAGTTTCCTCCTCAGTGTGGGGACCACATGCATGATCGAGAATACCATGTCTAGCATAGCACCTGACACAGAGTAATAAATGTCCATTTCCTTGGTGCTCCACTGGCTTCTTCCTTTAGCATATGAGGTGGCCAGGAGGGTTACAAATGTACAGAGCAACTGTGCTCTCCAGGGAAAAACATTTGGCCTGAGCTCCAGGAGTGTCTTTTAATTCCTGGAGATCACTGGCAAAGCTGTCCATGGGGACCAGAGACACCAAAAGATCATCTGGCATATTCTGTAAAGATAAGGGGTCTTGGGCACCTGGGTGGCTCAGTTGGTTAAGCGACTGCCTTCGGCTCAGGTCATGATCCTGGAGTCCCTGGATCGAGTCCCACATCAGGCTCCCTGCTCAGCAGGGAATCTGTTTCTCCCTCTGACCCTCCCAACTCTCATGTGCTCTCTCTCTCTCATTCTCTCTCTCTCAAATAAATAAATAAAATCTTTAAAAAAAAAAAAAAAAAAAGATAAGGGGTCTTACAGGAAACCAGAGTGGCTGAGGTTTGCTATGTGGTTAGAATAATTATGACTGGTTTGAGCAAAGGAAGGAAAATTCTTTTGCTCAGAGCAAGTGTTCTGGTTGCACATGACCTCCGAATAAGAAGTACTTATTCGTGCTTGAGGCGGGGGAGTAGCCTGTCTCCTTGATGCTGCTGCTTTCCAGTTCTGTGGCAGCAGGTGATTGGTAACATCTAATTTGGCACAAAGCCTAGGCCTCTGGTACTGAAAGAGTCGATTGTGGAACCGCAGAATAAGGAGAGAAGATGCTCAGCCTCCTTCCTGCAGAGGAGAGGACATAAGGCTAGAGAAGCAAAGTGACTTGTTCAAGGCCATGAGCAAAGGCCAGAGCCGGGGCTGCCTTCCTGACTCCAACACCAAGGTCCTTTTCTCAAAGTAGTGGCCTCACTGGGACACACAGGCCTCCAGACAGACAGAGGGCCCCGCCACAGCTGAGTGCAAGCCTGCCCTAAAGTGAACCATGGACCCCAGCTTATCTTCGATCTACACTGAGAAGCCAAGGGGAGAGGGACTGGGGAGAGGAGAGGAGTGGGGAAGATGGTGTTGTCTCCTGGCTCAATTGTGGACCCCACCCCTGAGCCTGCGCCCCTCCCCCAGGGTGGTGACCCCAACTCCACAGGCTCCCACAAGCACTCTGTGTGCGCGCTTGTGTTCCCTCTGCAGGAACCATTCACTGACCACACCCCCTCCTCCCACCACTGTGGGATTAAGTCCCTCTTCTGTGCTCCCCCAGTGCTCTGCTCTGAGCACTGCACAAACGGTTACTATCAGTTGGAGGGGCAAAGACTGCATGGCTGCTTTGTGTGCCCTTGGTACTTGAAAAGTGCCCCTGGTAGCCATGTAAATGTTTCCTGAAGAAAGGCTGGTTGGTTCCAGTTCTTCCCAGTCAGGCCCCAGCCGTAGAACCCTTTCACATGTGAGATTTGGGAGTCCTCTTCCTAACTCTGTGGTTCAGGGTATCTGTGTCTGGTGTTCCTGCTGGAAGAATCTAACACACACACACACACACACACACACACACACACACACACACAGCTCCCCAGGTTCTCAATGAAGAGGGTATTCTTGTTAAGGATGGCTATCCTTGCTTTTAAGGCTTCCTCCAAACAGCTCTGATTCGTGACTAGAAGGGTCCACAGGCAGCCCCTCTGGGCTCTTGGTTCTGTAGACCCTGGCATGAGTGAATTTAGCGTCTGTTCTACTATTCCCAAGAGACCCCAAAATTCCATGGTACATAATAGTTTTGTCATTTCAAGTCTTGTGTGTGGAGATGCTGTCCCATGGGAGCAAGAAATGTAAATAGTAAATGGCCTGGATGGGGGTTCATCAACGCACCAGCTCCTCTCTGGGCTCTGACTTACCATCACAGGGAAGAAGCGGAAGGTCTCCTGGTGAGACATAAATCTTTGCCTAGACGGTAGAAACCACAGGGCCCATGGAGGATGTGACTTTTGGGATCACGTCGGAAGCCTCTACATATATGTCTTCCATCCCAAATGTGAGTGGCTATTAAGATCCAACTGTCTCTTGAGGGCTTGGTTGACTAGCATGCCTTCCCTGCTTATGCACCTAAATGGATTGAGGCAGGAGAATGGGTGTGGAGACAGGGAAGAATGCTCTTTTTTCCCCTCTATTTATCAAAATAAGGCATATTGGTACCAGAAAAACTTTACAAATCTAACATATTTAATCCAGCATATCTGTGTGAAAGGCTACACTATCCTGGTTAACGGAGATGGAGCAGCAAATAAGATGTGATTCTAGCTCCAAAGTAGTTCATGGTCCCATGTATTATATTTGCCTAAAATAAGCCCAAAGTTTATAAATGCCATTAGGAGCTGAAAGCAAAGAGATAAGGAAGAAAGAGATGAAGCTTTGGCTCAGTGGAAAGAGCAGGGTATTGAAGTAGTCAAGGATTCAAAGCTCCCTCGGTCTGTGAAGGGATGGGAATTCCCAGGATGCATATGGTGGCCATTTGTTTCATTTGCCTAAAGCTCATTATCTTCCCTTTTGGGAATAGCATCTTAGTTTTCCTTTGAAGAAGTATTTTCTTTCTTAATCTCTATCCACATGGGCTTCTTGCCTCCCTTCCCTCCTCTCCTACTTGTCCCCCAGCTCCAGGAGTAACTCATCAGTATATTCATGCCTCTGATCACACTGACTTATTTAGGAATGGAGTCATGCTTATATTGATGGAATGAGATTCAACATGGCACTTCTGTGAGAATTCTTAGAAGAGAAGTTCTTATTGGCTATTGTTGCTAAATCAGTTAGATATAAGTCTGAAGCTCTTGATTCTGGAAACATAGAGAGTGAAAGCAGAATTGAGAGGGAGATTCATGATGACATTGTTTGGGTGCCTGGATCCAGCTATGCCTAAAGTCTAATTTTTCATGTTAGAGGAGACACTACATTCCTTTTGTGATTCAGCCATTTTGATTTAAGATTCTGACACTTGTAAGTGAAAGAATCCTGACTAAGGGCACCAGCTCCAATTCAAGAAAGAGAAGAAACGTCACAGTGGCAAGTCCCTATGCTGGGAAGTTTGGCAGAAGTGTGGTCTCTCAAGCAGCACTTCTTTCTGGTCTTCAAGAAACCATTGCTACCTGGAAAAAGAATTATCCTCCAGGTCTGGTTTCTATGTGGAGACTCTGGTCATTCCATCAAGAGACACATCGTATTGTCCTCTTAGACGTTCAGCAAATATAGAATTTTCACATAACCCACATCTCCACCGAGTAGCCTCCAAAGTGGAAAGGAGAGGAGGTGCCAACATTCTCAAGGTAGTGCCCTGTCGAAGGGTGGATTGGATGTGTGGCTCTGTCTAAATGAGCAGGAAGTATCAGTGGTCTCTAGTGTGTGTCCCCTGAACTGTTGCACCAGCCTCATAAACGGATCTGCGCCTCCGGTCTCCCTTTTCCCTCACCCCCAGCTCATCCCTGCCATAGACCTTTGCTCCAGACAGTCTTTCCAAATAGGAGATGTGATCAGGCAGCTTCTCTTTTTAAAAGTCTCTGGTGCTTTGCCAACAGAATAGAGCTCACACAGAGGACTCAGCACCCCCGACCACATGCTTTTGTGTTTCTCCCGCCCTGCTCTGCTATCTGACCCTCTCTGGTTACCATCTTTGGTGGCTGTCTTGCCATGGACATCAGGGAAAGGGGCCTAGAGGCCTTGAAGAGCTGTACCACATAGAGAAGCCATCCCCAAGTTTCCACTGAAGCCACCCCTGGGTTTCCATTGAAGCCATCCCCGGGTTTCTGTTGAAGCCATCCCCAGGTTTCCATTGAAGCCATCCCTGGGTTTCTGTGGGTTGTGCAAGACAAGCTCTTCAAGGTGGCTCCTAAGTTCACAGAGATACATCTTTCTGCAGAAACGTCAAGTCCAGTTTATCATTCTGATTCCAGGAGGATGGGTGCAAGCAGCTTTGATGCTCTCTCAGGTACCTGGGATGGGGAGAACACACAGCACCGGGTGGTTCTCCTTCAGCCATCTAGGGGCATCATGCTAGAGATTGGCGGAGGAGAACAGCAGGACTGCTGGTGCCGAGGCTGCTCCCAGAACCGTCCAGGTGGAGAGACTGGCCCTGAGGGAGCCTGATGTCTGCTCCAAGGCCAGGGCTGGAGGGGAGTCAGCAAGCTCTTGAGTACGACGCTCAACATTTTGAGAATAGAGGGAGGCAAGACTTCTTTCTCATCCTGTCCCTTAGTTCCCTTTCCTCTGGATCAGGAACTCTGTTCTTTCTTGTGGTTCTAGACAAACTAACGAAAAGATGTTTGTCCTAGACCAGGCAATGTGGAGATACTGGTCAAGGGGTACAAACTTTCAGTTGTAAGATGCTAAGTTCTGGAGGTCTAACATGCCTCAGGGCATCAGGGTCTGGACACAGACCCGGGCAGGAGGCTTTGGGGGTTAGCTTGGGAGTGAGAGAAGCTAGACTGGGCAGAGGTATAAATTGCAACGCAGCAGGGGACTTGCTGAGCCCACGGGGAGCACTGGAACCAGTATGGTCTTTGAAAGTTGCCCCACCTTGAGCACAGGGGTTGGGTCTCAGTACCTCTGACTGGGTAACCAGGCAGTAAAGGTGAGTGCATGACCTTGGGACAGACAGTTGCTTTCATCACGTGGAGCTGTGAGTTTGGGCCAGCAGCAGCCAGGCAGCTGAGGAGCAGGCACCTCACTCCTGAAGGGGTGTCTCAGGAGGGCACCCCGGCACCCACCAAGACCCTTCTGGAGCCCCAAAGCCAGCAGCCTCTGGAGTCCACACCCTCATTTGGTGACTGCACAGGGAGGTGCTCTCCATAGCTTCATGGTCCCCCCACTTTTCTGGTCTGCACGTGCGCCCTGGCCTAGTCTCAGAAGTAGTTGCAAGGAGACAGAGAACCAACAAGAGGTCCAGGGACAGCTTGAGAAGGGCCAGGTGGAGCACACACAAGTGCTGGGGCCGGGGTGGGCCCTAGCCACGGGGTCACTTGGAGGTAATGAATGAGAGGGTTTGTGCTGGGTGGCTCAAGGCCAGTCACTTATCACTCTGAGATTTGGGTTTTCTTTTCCTTGTGAAAAGGGATTCCTTCCCTAATAATATAAATCTCTGCCCTAGTTCCTCCCAGGATTGTGAGAGAAAAAAATGATGAGCAGCAGGATGCTTTCCTGCACCAGGCGGAGCTCTGCAAATGTTAGTCATTCCTAGGAAGACACGGCAACACAGCCATGTAATGGGGAGGTTTGGCCTCAACCCTAAATTCTGGAACTCTCTTTCTAAAATTTCGCTTTGACACAGATGGAAACACAATTTTTGTTTAAGTGAAGGAATAACGAAAAAAAAGTGGAGAGAACACATCCGCCCCCTGATCTGTGAGCGCCTGCTGGAGATCTGCAGGCGCCCTGTCGGGTCTGAACATGAATATGGATTGCGCCTATACTTATCCTGTTCAGCAAATTCAATCTTTTTAGATTTTATTCCGACAGTGATTATCAATTTGCTAACTTGGTTTCGGTTCCCCGGCTTCGGCTTTGTGGGCTATAACTGGAGGAACCTGCTGCCGTGCAGACATCTTGAGCACATCTGACTCCAAGGAGCTTATGAGGAGCCGGGGAGCTGTGAGCTCCACAGGAGCCCCCAGTATTCTGGTCAACAGGGCAGCTGCTGGAAGTGTGGGGTTGTCAGGCAGATTCGGGGGTGACGTTCTCAGAAAAGGAGTTGTGGGAGAGGCGGGGCACACCTAGACCTCTCTCTGCACCTTTGGTTATATAGACAAGGACCTGGCAAAAAGCCTTTGCCCAAAGTCCCAAAGAGCCTGGAAGGCCCTGCCAGAATCTTCTTGAGCTGAATCTTGTGGTTCAGCTGCACCACGTCAGCTCAACCCCCTTGCTGTGTTCTGGGGAAGGAAAGAGCCCCCTTGACTTCTTAGGTGGGGTTTCCTGTCATGAGCACTGAGCAAAGCACTGGAGGTCCAGGTTTCTAGACACTGTCCGCCAGGTGACATCTCTTTGAGGAGAGTTGACTGTTTTATCTTGTCTAGCCTTTGTCTTGGATCAAGAGAATAGTTTAACACTCTAATTATTTAATTGGTCTTGAACCCCATTCTAACTTATATACAACTTGCTGCTTTAACCCCACAAGGGTTTTCTGGCATTTTCAATATCTATGTCTCTGAGCATCAGCTGAGAAAAATGTGATCATAGTCTAGGGCACGGATGACAGTAAGTTTTTACTCATTCGTTTATTTACTCTTTTCTTTATTCTACAAAAACCAGGCAGGGTTTGTATGTTCCAAACATACTCACATGTATGTTTGGAACATACAAACCCTGCCTTAGGCCCTGGGGCTTCAACAATGACCCTAATTAGCAAAGAAATATCCAGCCAGGTAGAGCTCACTTCCCAGAGAGGCCAGACAGACCACAGGTAAGCTAAATATGTAGAGTATGCTACAGTGATGAATGCTATTGAAGAAATACAGCAGAGAAAGGGGTAAGGGAGCATCTGGAGTAGGGTTTGCTATTTTAGGGAAGAGGGTCAGTGAAGCCTTTCCTGAGAGGTTGATACTGAGCACTCCAGCGGTGAGGGACAAGCCACGCAGGTATGCAGGTGGGCTAATTTGCTGGTGTTCCAGGGGCTCTTTTAATGATGCTGTCTGTGTTGGACATTACTCTCTAAAAATGGGACCAAGAGAGGAATAATCTGGAGCCTGTGCCTCACACACAAAGGCCCCACGTGATCATGTGCCACACTGGGCACCCGCAGCAGGGCTGATCAATACCCAGAGTTGATGTTTGGGCAGCATCTGCTAAGTTTCCAGAGCTACAAAGGGCTTCTGGGACAGGGAGAATGTATCCCTGACACTCCGGGGATATCCCGGCAGGACTCCAAAGTCTCAACTGTTAAATCTGCAGCCAGTTTCATTCTCAGGTGATGTATGTTACCAAAGCTCATTTTCTTTCCTGGTATTTTTCTGTCCCTCACCCTACCTGGGAAGTGAAGCTCAGGGACGCGGCAAGGTGAGCGATGAGCTGGGGGGCGGGGGGGGTGGAAGGCAGCATCGCCAAGCGGGGCTCCGCGCCGGCTGAGAGTCTGGGATGGGCGGCCTCAGGACCACAGCATGTGGGGACGGCTGGCTCTGGGGGAAACGGGAGCTGTTTTAAAGAGACCTGTGGGCACGTGCAGAACCTCAGGATGTTAAGAATGAAGGCACGCCAGGAACTGGCTACTTTCTCCATTAAATTTTCTTTTCTTTTGCATCATTGACCTGAACCACTTCACCATATAGTCTGTAGACAATTTGGCAGAAGCCGGTTGGGGAATGTTTAATGAGTGCTTTCACTGACGCAAAGATCTCTCATAAAATGGGGAATTAAACTTTTGAAAAAGCCACCCTGGGAATGCTGGTTGTAGCAGACGATTTGATTTCGATGCTGCTATGCATCTCCTGGGCTCATCTCTGGCAACGGCTCCCACTCATGAAGTGACTCCCACATAATGGTGCGGCTTTCCCTGGAGCGCCTCTGGTGCCAAGGTCCTGGGCGCTCCGCCTGCCTGTCGCTAGCACAGACAGAATGAAAAAGCTGGATTTCATGCCCCCAGGGCAGCCTCAAGCAGTGAGCACCCAACTGCTTCTCCATCTCTCTGCAGGACCCTTCCCAGGAATGTTCTACATGTTTCTGAGAGGGCTCCCAGCTGGATGAAATGCCCTGGTTGTCCACACCAATACCCTAAGCCTTAGTTCCCCCCCTTCACTGGTTTTTCTGCTTTCCCTATCTCCCAGTCTCTGAGTCCTGCCCCTGCTACCTGGGATCATGTCTCAGATACCTTTTTTTTTTTTTTTTTTAAGATTTATTATTTATTTGAGAGATTGAGAGAGAGAGAGAGAGAGGGCACAGGGTGAGGGGCCGAGGGAGAGATTCTTTCAAGCAGACTCCCCACTGAGCGCAGAGCCTGCTTTGGGGGATCTCACAACCCATGAGATCATGACCTTAGCCAAAACCAAGAGGAGGCTGCTTCACTGACTGAGCCACCCAGGCACCGCATCCGACATCTTACCTACAGCTAAATCCTCAACTCAGGGTCTGCTTTCAGGAGTTCAAGCAAGGACAGCAACCATGTCTGTATTATGAGAATGTGCCCCTAACAAACAAACCCTATAAAATTCATATATGATTCATAAGCCAAGAAGTCATACTAACGTTACTGAGAAATAAATGATAAAAGTCCATTAGTGTCTTTTTGCTGTACTTTGTACAGACAGTATGGAGATCTATATAGTTTCAGACATAGTTCGTGATTTTCATGTGTCTACTAGAGATGCAAACAATCTTCACAAAAAAATAAAATAACTTGAATCCTACAATACATGACATTTATCATTCACCAGGAGCAAGCATGATGTATCCCAAGAACAAAAGGTTAATATCAAGATGTAAAAAACTGAACATAAATAAACAGAAAGATGCTAAAATAATATGATGAAAATCTACAACCATTTTTTCATTCTAAAAAAAAAATTTCTAGAAAAAAAAATCCTAGAAAGGTAAGAAGGAAGTAATTTTTTGGTCATTCACTCTAGTAAACATTATATTTTTACGAGTGAATTATTATATAGTTCTTAAAACAAAAATAAGGAAAGAGAATAGGAGAGTTACCTATCACCACTATGATTTTACGTTTTCTTGGAAGTCAATCAAATAAGATATGAATTATAAATAAAAAGATCATCTTGGAATAGAGCACTCGAATGCTTATTATTTGAAGGCAGCATGGAGCTCAGCTCAAGACTGTCAAATCTCTGAGAATATCATTTTTATTAAACCATTGTTGAAAATGATAGCCTTTCCACACAAAAGCGGTGCTTGATTAGGAAATGCAGTGGAAGGGCACAGATCATCTGCCTTATCAGGCAGGCAGGCAAGTACTTTAGGTTCTCGAAGTCTCCAGAGAACTTGTTGGAAATGCACGTTGTCAGATGCTCACCCAGACCTACTGAGTCAGAATCCCTGGGGGTGGGTCCTAGCTGTGAGTCCTTTAACAAGCCCCCTGGGTGATTTAAATGAATGCTAACGTTTGAGCACCACTGTTGAGGGGTGCTCCATGACTCTCACCAGCACCGATGGAAGCCCCGCCACGTGGCCCAGTAGACGTTATGATCAGTCCTGCCACCAGGTGCCCTTTCCAACCTTCTCCTTACCTCCTTCCAGGTGCTGCTGTTTGGGGTTCACCAAACACGGCTCATACACATCTTCTTAGTTGTCAACGCAAATTTCCACGAAGGTGTCATTATCCCCGCTGGAGTCCCCAGAAGCTAAGCAGCTACCCAAGATGTCACAGCTAGGCAGGAAGTGTAGAGCTAGACCCACATCCCTGCCAACAGACCCCAATTCTCACAGGCGCACTTACGGGTCAGCTGGGTCCCCTGCCCCAGCCTAGTTCCCACAGCCTAGCTGCGCCCCCCACAATACTCCCTGCTCAGATCAGGCTGAGCTAAGATGGCAAAGACGCTATTCTCTTTCCCCATCCCATTGTGGAATTGCAAAGAAACTTTTTTTTCTCCAAAATCATTCTCATAGATGCTAAACCTGAACTAATTTACTGATAGATATTTTGATGGGAGAATTCTGGGTGAATTTAAGTTCTACTCCTCTGTCTCTCTCTTCTCTGCTGTGCCCCCTGCCCACACATCATTAGCACTTTGAGTAGCCAGAATCAGGAAGGGGCCTGGAGGGCTGGGTCATTTCCAGGGGAGACGACAGTCGGGGACATGGTGACCATCACTATGTGACTACCCAGGTGTGCTGTCAGCATGGACCACTCCCCTTCTCAGGACTGTTAGGAGGGGCGGAGACAGTCCTGAGGAGGTGTCCCTTGTCTCTAGATTCATGGTCAAGCTTCCTAGTATAGCGAGGCAGGGGGAGTGTGGTGACCATTTTATACACAGCCTCCCTATCTCTCAACACCCCACCCCTACTTCTGCTGGTGCAGTCTAGCATTGGCTCTATGGTGATAGTTCATTCTGTTTTTTTTTTTTAAATTATTTTTTAAATTTTTTTATTATTAACATATAATGTATTATTTGTTTCAGGGGTACAGGACTATGATTCATCAGTCTTACACAGTACACTGCACTCGCCACATAACACATATCCTCCCCAATGTCCATGATTCTGTTTTAACTTTGTGTGAGGAGAGGGGATAAACTTGTACCAAGGGTCCCTTCTGCGTCCCCCACCCCCTCACTGCCATGCTCTGTCCTTTCCTACCATCCATCCATTCTTGCTCAGGCCTCGGAGGCCCAGCTCGCACGGTTCCCATGCCCTGCACTCTAAGGCACGGGCATGCGGGACTGAAACCATCCACTGCTCTGTGTTCCCACCAGATGAGGGGCAGAGCTCCTGGCGCCCTCCCCAGAATAGGAGCCCTTAGTATGAGGAGCGCAGGTGGAGACCCATCCCAACGTGATGATGGAGCCCAGAGCAGAAAGGGCCATCCACAAAAGATGGCTCTTGCAGGGAGGGCTGCTGTCAAGGCAGAGGGGGCAGACGCTGTCCAGGCGTCCTTTGGGGGTTGTTTCCTTAGGAAGCTCTCATTGCAGAGCGGCCCGGCTTCTTGAAGCCCTTGAGATGTCCGGTCATCCCTGGGCGAACATTTTTTTGGCGCTGCCGCTCTGGGCGGCTCTTCCTCTCCTGGGGACAGACGGGGTTGGCTGGCAGGCTGGAGATCAGCAGGCAACTAATCACCTGTTGTCAGAACATGTCCAAAAATAAGGAGGAAGGGAGGGGAGATAGAGTTTATCAACTTAGAAAAACACGCTAAGTGCTGTGGCAGAGGTCTGGGTTTGAATATATGAAGTGACCCCCGAAGTGGGTCAGGATGGGAAAGGTTCAGTCTATACCCCCATAGAGAGCTGCCGCGGGACCAGAGGAGGAAGGACCGCTCCGCGGGTTCCTCTGGTGAAGCGATCATCCAGGAGGGAAAAGCCTCTGGAACCTCAGACCACAAACACAGGAAGGCCTAGAGGCACAGGGGCAGGCTTAGATCTTTCCAGATGGAGAGTCTGCAGGTCTCCAGGGAAACGGAGCTGCCTGCTGCCTGTGTGGCTGACCCCGCCCCCCCATTCAGATAGATGCAAGAGCTAGCGTGGGGATGGACATGGTGTCAGGAGCATCTGTGTCTGTGACGTCACACGTGGGGCCCACGGCAGTTGCCTGTGCCACGGACAGGGCAACCGTGGCCTTCTCACATCACTTCCCTGGTGGTCAAAAGCAAACCCACCCCCTAGACTTCTTTTTCAGAGAAAAAACCATGTTTAAAAACTCAAAATATTGATAAAGACAGCAAAAGGCAAGAGCTATTTCACAGCCAGGTGAAACGGATTTCAAAGTTCTTAACAGACTCAGGCTGTTGACATGGGTTACTTGAATTTAAAAAGAAGTAAAAGGAGGGGCCCCTGGGTGGCTCAGTCGTTAAGCGTCTGCCTTCGGCTCAGGTCATGATCCCAGCGTTCTGGGATCAAGCCCCGCATCGTGCTCCCTGCTTGGCGGGAAGCCTGCTTCTCCCTCTCCCACTCTCCCTGCTTGTGTTCCCTCTCTCACTGCATCTCTATCAAATAAAAAAAAAAAAAAAAAAAAAGAAGTAAAAGGAAAAGAGTGATTTGCCCTGAGGATTCAATTTTTAAATATTTATGTGAACTGTTTGGGGCAATCGCTTCGGTGCATGGCAAGTCCCCTCTGCCTCCTTCTGTTAATGGAAGCTGAAGATGGGAGCCTCCGCTGGCTCACTCCAGAGTGGTCTCCACGGCCACGGCAGGCATTTCAAATGTGCTAATGTTTTTCTAAAGAGATAAAACTGGGTGGTCTGGAGGAGAAGTTAAGCTCTAGTTTACGTAACTCTCCAGAGTACAAACAAGAGCCTTTCCTATCTTTCCTCCCCCTCCTCCGTGGCCCTTCAGCGAAGGGCCCTCCCGTTCCTTTTCACATTTTCTCCAGCCTGGGGGGTGTCCTCCTAGCAGAACGGAGTTACTTTCTTGTAGGGAAGATTCAACCTTAACTCAGTTACCTGTAGAATTCCAGTGGTTTCATTCAGGGGAGCTGTTGGAGTGAAGAGGACCTGTGAAAACAGTCTTGGAGAAAGCCCATTTGGACTGATCCAGAAATAAACACACAGATGCCAACCCCGTGCGGGGCCGAGCCCGCCCCAGTGACGGACGCAACACACAGCACATTGTGTGTGGCGCTGGGAGTAGGGTTCAAGTGTGGGCGCCTTCGGCCCCGTCACCGAAAGGGCTCTGAGACTCTGGTGTCTATTTTGGTTCCTACGTCGCAATTAAAACATAATGCATTGTCCCTTTTTTTTTTTTTCAGTCGATTGTTTAATCGTGAGATTACGGGCTATCATAAAACCTTCATTGCTCTCATATATCTTTTTGGCAGGGTATAGAAAAGTTAATTTGGGATTGGCTCCAGAAGCATTTTGACCAAGGCTTCCCGCTATTTATCATTCCAAAGGCACTGACAGTGCTAATGAATGTCTGGAGTTGTATATCATTTTATAAACACAAGGCGCTCCCAAGGTGGTGCCAATTAAATCCCCAATAAAGGATTAACGAGGACCCGTCGGAACGAGAGGTAGTGATCCCTTTTGACAATTTACCGGAGGCTCGGCCTGAATGCAGTGGTGTGTGGCTTTTGGGGGAGGCATCTGCTCCTTTATGGCCCCTGCTGACTTCTGCAGGGGCTTCTGCTCCCCAAGACAACATTGATAGCGGCTGTAGCTAAAGCTGCGCAGGCAGTCTTTGATGGGGCGCACGCAGCCCCCAGCAGCCGCAGGAAGAGAGGCTAACGCGGTCCCGGGTGCTGGAGGGGAGGGTGGGCTTGGAACTGTCTGCCAAGAGAGGGGGGGAGGAAAAAGATTAGCTAAACATAAGCTAGATGACAAAGGAAGCTCGAACGTCGGCTGAGCAGATCCATTCTGGAGGGAGATGCGTTCTATCTCCGTCTGAGCAATTAGTGAGCCTGACAGATAGGTGTTCTGCTGGCTGCAGACAGCTGGCCGATCTGTCACTCAGCTAACTCACCAAGAGGTAGCCCTGAAGGGCTGGCTAGGTAGACTGTTTATTTTTAAACGTGGATTTATTCCTTGCTGTTTATTTGTAGTTCCTCCCTGTTAAAGTAAAGGTGTCAGACTTTGTCTCTCCGTTCAGACACCTAAGGACAAACAGTAACTGCGTCTCGAAACACTGTTAGCAAAATGGAGACCTGGGGGTACCCTGCCCCCAGAAAGGTGTGCAGGGACCAGCTCCCCATCCCACCAAGAGTTCGCAGTCAACACCTCTTATAGCCAGGCTCCTCAAGATCAGAGCTTTCTCTTGGCTTTAGGATAGCATAAAAATGGACTGAAAGTCAAAGCTGAGCTCAACAGTCTGATTCTCCCACAAACACCTGCACAGGGTCCCACACAGATGGGAGCTGTGGGGGCAGGAGGTAGTGAAAAGGTGGATAAAGCCAGATTCTGCACTGCAAAAGTGGGTCATTAAGATCATTGCCTTCTACTTCCTCCTTCCTGACAAGGACACCAAATCAGTGTTTAAGCCACCTGCCCAAGTCCCCTGGCTACTGGAAGGTCGTGCTGGAGCTGGAGCCCTGACACCCCTATTTCCCCGCCCCTCCCCCAGCTGCTGCAGTGCCCTTCCAGCAAAGGCAGGCCTGGCTCCCCAGGCTCACCGCCCCGTGCAAGTCTGTGAAATCAGCGTAGGCTCTCCTCTGCATCCATTTTGAAAATAATGGCATTTATTTTACATAAGTAAAACATGAATGTAGTTTTGTTATAAACACACTGAATAATATAAAAGTAGAGTAAAAAGTAAAATTTTCCTTTGGCCCACAACAGCCTACTTCCTTTCTAAATCTTTTCCCTTATTTTAATATTTGCACTTATCATGAAATGGGATCATGAGGTATATATTGTTCTTCAGTTCACCTTCTTCATTTGCTAATAGGTCTTGGAGGATTTTTTTTTTTTCAAGTCAGTACTTACAGATCTCCTTTCTTTTAAAACTGTGGGATAAATGATTGTGATATGTATTTATCTTCACGTATCCATTTGCCTGTTGATGGACATTCAAACTGCTTCCATCATTTTTAAGTCAATACTTTACTGAGGTACAATGTTCATATGAAAATGGGCACAAATCCTAAGTGTGTATTTCAAAGAATTTCCACAAAGGGATCATGCTTTTAATCAAATCAGATCAAGAAACAGCCTTTATAGAACTCAGCAAGAATATGTCCTTCCGGGCACGTCTCCCTGCCCTCCGAGTGCCCAGCATGCTGACTTCTTGTCCCCAACATGCCAGCTTCTATCATAAGGTTCAACTGAAGTGGTGACAGACAGAACCTTTGTCTTATCCCCAACCTCAGAAAAAAGGCTTCCAATGATTGACCTGAAGGCTGATGTTTTTTGTAGGGTTTTGTGGCTACTCTGTCAGAATGAGACTCTTCTTTTCCACCTGAGATTGCTGGCCGTGTGCGTTATGAATGGGTATTGAATGTTATTAAACACCTTTCCCGCATCTATGCCCCCCTCGAACGCAGGGTATATGAACAGAGAACTTGCTTATCTGGGCACCACGGTGTCTGCAAATTCTGTGAACTGAAAATGACACCAGAAACACACTTGGTGTTCCATAAATGTCTGTTTGATAAATGCGTCCATAGTCTCCTCCTGCACATGGGCCCCACGAAAGTTCTGCATATGGAAGCAGAAACAAGGTGGGCATGGAAACCACCGCAGTTGATCCATCAATCAGACAAGCATCCAATGATTAGCCTGCTAAGCAGAGAACTATAATTATGGGAGGTGATGTGATGGCTACTTTAAAGACAGTGGTCGGGGAAGTCCGAAGGAGATGAACTTCAAGCTAAGAGTTGAAGGGAGAGAGGGAGCCAGCCTTGCAAAGATCTGGTAGAATTGAGCAAAGCCGGGTAGAAAGGTGGGAGACTGTGGAGCCCTTGGGCACGTGTAATAAGCCGCTGCTAGTGTTCCTACTTGAGCTTCAAGTCTTTTACAGGGTTGAAGGGAACAAAAAGGACCAGGGGGTGAGAGTGCTAGGAGTGAAGAACAATATACAATTAACCAAAAGAGAAGGTTATTTTATAATGCATCCAGTTATAAAGGAAAAGATAGGCATATACTTTTTAAGTGTAATTCAAGTGCTTTCTAAAGGGTAGTATATTGGGATTCTCCAGAGAAACAGAAGCAATCATTTGCATATCTGTATCTGCATCTATATCTAGGTATGAAAAGAGACAGACAGAGAGAAATGGAGAGATTTATTTTAAGGAATTGACTCATGCAATTGTGGAGGATGGCAAGTTCAGAATCTGCAGGGCAGGCTGCAGGCTGGAGACCCAGGGAAGAGGTGATGTTGAAGCTCTACTCTAAAGGCTGTCTTGAGGCAGAATTCACTCTTCCCTGGAAAAGTCCATTTTTTAATCTTCAGGCCTTCAACTGATTGGACGGGGCCCACCCACATTATGGAAGTAATCTGCTATCCTCAAAGTCCACTGATTTACATGTGAATCTCATCTAAAGAGTACCTTCACAGCAACATCCAGACTGGTGCTTGACTAAATATCAGGATACTGTGGCCTCATCAAGTTAGCACATAACATTAACCATCATGGGTGGTATGGGATTACTCTACTTAAAAAAAGAAGCCCTAGCTATACTACAGAATTCTCAGGCAATTCTCCTCCACAGAAAGATTTAAAATTATAAAAATGAGAAAAAAATTACTGGACCTAATCAGTAGTCATCTAAGTTGCTACTGAATGCTATTGAGAGCATTTTTTGGACATGTACCTGCTTCGCAGAGGAGACCAGCTTTGTAGCTGCAGCCCTCAGGCCTCTGGGAAGGAGGCCCTGGAATGTGCAGGGAGGGGACCACCTCCCAAGGCCTTGTGCCACAGGCCACACCTGAATCACCACCTGCACATGGAAAGTGTGTGCGGAGCGGGTTGACCCAGGAAAGAAGGAGTAAACACGCAGGCTTCGGTGGTGCTGGGAAGGGACAGACCTCCCAGAGATGACAATTATGCTTTAAATTTCTTCAGGGCTGTCCTGTGGCGGAAAGATCTGATTTTTTCAATGGGACCCAGAAGGTGGATGGTGTGAAAACCACAAAGGCAGTTGGTGACTCCAGCTAACACGCACACCCTGAGCTTTCAGCAGCGGAACACACCTTCCCTGCTCTTGGGGCTGCTGGATCACCTGTGGGGTGGCATGTCATGGCAGGGGATGAGGCCACATGGCCTTGAGCTCCTTCCCCCATTATGTGACCCTGGCAAACACTGGAGACGCTTCTAAGGAAAGATGACAGAGCCAGATCTCACACACATCAGAGATGAGGAAGGAGAAGGCAGATTCAGTTTGGACTGGAAGTGTGGCCCTGGGGCTAAGTGAGAAGGCAGCTGGGAGACTCATTTCAGGGTCACTTCACAGGGGAGACTGGATTGGAGGTTGGGTCAGATCTTGCAGGGGCTCCATCAGAGGGTGACAGGTGACAGCAGAGAGCCAGGGGTCCTGCTGTACCTCCTTGGGGGTGAGGACTGCGTTTCCCAATCTTAGCATCTCTTTACCCCTATCCCAGTTAAGAGACCTAATTAGATCTTACTAGAACAAGTTCCAATGGAGGTGCTACCTTGGAAAGACAGAGAAAGGTGGAAAGAGGGAGGGAGGGAGACAGAGGGGGAGGACCTGAGATGCCTTTGATCTTCTTTTACCTTATTCATATATATTTAGTTATATAAGAAATATACTGAAACATTTTCAAAAAATTCAAGCGATATTTATGAAAGTACATTCTTGCTTCCTACCTCCCACACAGATTTTCTTCTTTTCTGACTTTCCTAGGACTTAAAGCCAGAGAAGGTTCTGGATGTGCCTGGGTGGCATCCTGATGCAGCATCTCCAGGCTTGTTGGTGGGGTCAAGATAGAACCTCTGGACCAGTCGCTCTTCCTTTGGGCCTGGAAACTCCGAGAACAATGGGTTACTTCTCCCTGGGACGTTTTTTATTGCATCTTCAATGCAGCTATATGAATGTGTTACTTGCTTAAAGATTGTCCTTTCTTTAACAAAAGAGTAGGCATATCCTGTGTCACACCATAAAACTCTGGGAAGATGCTTAAAAGAAAAAATAAAGATGCTTATGATTACATCCTAAACTTTGATTCATAGAAAGATAGGTACTTAAGGAACATTCATGAACTTCCAAGATCCTTCTAATATTCACATTTTCGCAGGTGTAGAAAATGAGGCCAACAGACTGGAAGTGGCATGTCCATGGTTATCATGGGTACTGCATGTCCAGGTCACCACTCAGTCCTGTGTCTTCTGACAGTAGGAATAATGCTGATTATTCCTAGAACCATAACGCATGCAATGCTCATGTTCTAGCGAGGGCCACGATCCTAGACGGATGAAACTTCAAAGACAGAGGCATAGACGCCATGGTGGGTGTTGAAAGATGGAGCAGAAGCACAGGGTGGCCTGGGGGCGCCTGACTGTTACTCGGTGCCAGGCTTTCCTTGCTTCTTCCTTTCACACTCAATAAAGGGTGACCTCACACTAACAGATGTTATTCCCATTAGGAATCAGTGATACTTTGATGAGTTTAGATGGTCTTATAACTGAAACCAAGAAATGCTCGTACTCTGTCCCAAAGCCTAGCAATGCCTGTCTGTGAAATTCGAGAGGGCAGTGCACACTCAGGCCTCTGCCAGTGAGCAGCACACGAGTTAGCAGGATTGTCTGGAAAACGGAACCAGAACCAGTAAGTAACACAACATCCTTCTCCTCTTTAAGCCCCAAGTGTGCCTTTAGCTGACCACGGAGCACAAAACCCTGAGAGAGCCATGAGAATGGTGAGTGGGGGAGAGGATAGGGAAGGGAGGTCTGTCTGACACCCTGGGCTCCAGACTTGCAGCCAGCAGAGTTGGGGACCTGAGGGGAGATGAGGGATGAAGGGTGAAGGGGGAGAAAAGAAGAGTGAGGGAGGTGGGAGGCTGCATAGACTGCAGGAAGCCCAGTGGGGGAGAGGGGGAGGAGGCTTGCCCTAGAACAATTCGGAGGTGAAGTATTACAGATAATCGGATCTCAAAAAGGACCATGAGGAAGAGGCAAAACTCCACCATCTGGAGGAGGCGATTGAGCTCTAATTGGAGGCAGATTCACCTAACTGCCCAAATTTGGGTCAGAAGTTCATTGCCCAAAACTCTTTTAAAAAGTAAACATTTATGGCTTGTGAAAGGCCAAGAGGAAAGGTGTGATGTGTCCTCTTCTTCCAGCTGCGGCCTTGGGAGGGCACTTTTAGTAGCGGCCTCCTCTTAACTTGTACCGCTGCACCTCGTCCCAGTTGTCTACATGTCTCCTCTGTGGCCTGCTTGCTGGAACTTCACACCTGCTTAGCTTGCTCTTACTCACACGCTCACGCACGCATGCGCCTGTGCACATACTCATGCGCACACACGCACTCACGCCTCCCTGGAAGGGAAGTGGGGAATCAGTCCCAGATGTGCACATGCCCCGTGGGATGGATGTGTTGGGATGCTTACTTGTCTCTGCTCACCTCATAACACAGCTGCTCCTTTTCTTCGGTCTGGCCATCTGTGACTGGGTGACAGTGAAGCCGTCCTACATTGTCAGCCTTGCCTCCATCTGACTGAGTCACATACTCAATTGCCTGGCTGAGTTTTGTCCTCAGTTGACTGTGGAAAAACACCAACTCCCTCTGCAAAAGTGTGTTAAAGTAAGATACCCTCAGATACTGTCCTAGGAGGAAGGGTTGGTCATTAGAAATGTGGGAAGAATGACAGGCGATAATTAGGATATATCTTATCCTTTCACCTCAGAAATTAGCCAAAAATTTAAGACTTCCTCGTCCTTATGTATTGGAACTTGGGACTTTAAAGCTTTCTTTGGAAAGAAATTGGCAGGGGGTAGATAGAAGTGGAGCTGAGAGTCGGAAAGAAGTTTCCATCAAGTAAGTAATTAATTTATTAGAGATGGAAGAAAGACAGATCAGCTGGTATGATTAGACTTTTCTACCTCTCTCCCCCATTGTGTAGGTGAAGAGTGGCATCTTGGTGGAGGAAGGGAGCCTCTGACCTCTCAGCCACACTCGCCGGAATTCATCCTCTGCAGCACTAACCTCGGGTGGTAGTGGTGGTGATAAGAAATGATGGCGACCTGCTCTACCATCTACCAGGCAAATACTGTAACTTTTGGCTGGGAGATGGAGAGAGAAGGAGTCCCATCTTCTTGGCCACAGCCGCCCATAGAGAACCAAGGGGGAGTGGGTTGTGGCTTAACTAGACTCTCACTGTTCTGTGATTAAATATGTTCGCTGGAATAAATGTTTCTTCATTCGCTGTATGCCCTAACAACCATTTCCCGAGACTTGAAATGGTGTTTTTACATCATTTTTAAACAGCTGTGATTATATCACTAGGAAGCATGTTTGTAAAGCTCTTTGCACCACCATTCTGGAAGAGAGGTAATATATTTGAAAATGTCTTACCTGGCACATAATATTAGTTTTCCTAGTGCCAGAGCATGCTAAAAATCTTTACCTTATGACATATAAACAATTAACTCAAAATGGATCAAAAACCTAAATGTAGGAGCTATAACTATAATACTCTTAGGGGGAAAAAAAAAGAACAGGGGAAAGCCTCAGGACATTGGGATTAACAATGATTTCTTGGACATGACACCGAAAGCACAGACAGCAAAAATAAATCAATAAATAGGACTTCATCAAAATTAAAAACTTTTGTGCATCAAAGGACACTGTCAACAGAGTGAAAAGGCAACCCAGGGAATGGGAGAAACTGTTTGCAATCATATCTGATAAGGGCTAAATATTTAGAATATCTGTTTGCAATCATATCTGATAAGGGCTAAATATTTAGAATATCTAAAAGAACTCCTATAATTCAACAACAAATAAACAATCCAGTTTAAAAATGGCAAAGGACTTGAATAGACAGGTCTCTAAAGAAGACATACTGATGGCCAGTAAGCACATGAAAAGATAATCAATGCCCTTGGTCATTAGGGAAATGCAAATCAAAACCACGATGAGGGGCCACACCACACCTACCAGGAGGGCAACAAACAAACAAAAACCCGAAATGAGTAGATGTGGAGAAATTTGAACCCCTATATAATTGTTGCTGAGACTACAAAATGGCACAGCCACCCTGGGAAACAGTTTGGTGGTTCCTCGGAAAGCTAAACACAGAATATAAGACCCAGCAAATCCACGCCGAGGAGTAGAACCAAAAGAATGAAAACTGGAATTCCAACAGACGCTTGCCTACCAGTGTTCGCTGCTACATTATGCACAATATCCAAAAGGTAGAAGCTACCCAGCCGTCCATCAAGAGATGTATCGATAAACATAATGCGACATATGTACTCAGTGGAATATTATTCAACCATTAAAACTGAATGAAGTTCTGATACATGCTGAAAAATGGATGAATTTTGAAACATCATGCTAGTTGAAATAAGCCAGACAAAAAACCCACAAATATTATCTGATTCCCTTTCTCTGAAATATCTAGAATAAGCAAAATCAGGAGAGAAAGCAGAGTGGAGGTTATCGTCCAATGGATAGAGAGTTGTTGTTCTGGGGAGATGAAAATTTTGGAAAGATACAGTGCTGCTAACTGTAAAACATTATGAATATAATTAATATCATCAAATTATATACTTAAAAATGAGTGAAATGGCAAATTTTAGGTTACATATATTTTACCACAGTAATAAATAATTCAGAAGATACATTCTCAATAAAAAGTGGGCCCCTTTTCTGGAAGAAATTATACCACAAGGAAAACCACGTTTTACTTCTATACCCTCCTGCTTACTAACTGGGTGAACTTGGGCAAGTCACTTACCTCTTCTGGGTCTTAGTTTTATCAGACATGATGTGGGTTTGATGATGATTTGTAGAGAATTCTTAAAAAAATATTATTTATTTATTTATTCATTTGAGAGAGAGAGAAAGCATGAGCAAGCGGGGCAGAGGGGGAAGAAGAGGGGGAGAGAGAATGTTAAGCAGACTCTGCGCTGAGCATGGAGCCTGATGCTTGATCTCACGACCCTGAGATCCTGACCTGAGCCAAAACCAAGAGTCAGACACTTAACCAACTGAGCCACCCAGGAGCCCCAATGATGATTTGTAGAGGACTAAGTGTGCAAATATTTAACAGATTTTCATTAATATATATGATACATTGTCTGTGCAGATGATCCTCACTATTGCAGGTAGAGGGGGGAATATTATGAGAACCTCCCTTTACTTCCCATTTTCCTATTTTAAACTTTTTCCTAATTTGCAATCTTTCTTTCTTTTCTTCTTGCCAAGCCCACATGTAACCCAGCTTACATTGGAAGGGACTTATTGCCAAGATAAATTTTTTTGTCATTGACATCATGCAATGCATTATTTCTTGTTACTACTCCAAGGGCCCACTCCGTCTCCTCCACAGCTCCAGAGTGGCTGCAGAACATTAGCTTGTCCTGATCCCTACCCGGGCCACTGTAGGAATTCTTTCTTGAAGCGTTCCTGGTGAAGATTTATGACAAGTTTCTTAAAGGAGGTCAGGTAAATTGACCTCTAAATACCCTTTAGCCATAAGATTCTATGATTCTTGTATTCTATAACCTACTGAAGGAATGAGAGATAATCCACTTCTCTCCCCATCTGTCCACCAATAAAATGAAGTTGACAAGGGCCCCGGGTGATTTCAATTTTCCTTTAGTAGAAAATGGAATTCAGGTTTTTGTAGATACTGATCTTTATGACTTTTTTTTACGGAGCCTGAAAAGATCTGACCTATTATTTGGACTGAAATCTCCTGTGAACCACCTTCCATCTGATTTACATCCAGTTCAGACATGTGGTCTTCTTTCCTAATCATGTTCTGTTGGGGGAGCAAGAAAATAGGAACTGTAACACGTTAGAAATGCCTTCCACCAGATTTGCCCAGCTTGAGGAAGGCATGCAGGAACCACACTGACCATGTGTTGCCCCAACCACTGTGTTTCTTCTGCCCTCTCAGTCCCTCAGTGGAGCGTTCTGGAAGGGGTCGCACATAGCCCACAGCAGGGAGACAGTGTTTCCCTTCAGGCCCCTCCCACCAGGTTAGAATCTCCCCGTGACTGTATCCATCCTCAGACCTGACTCTCTACTTCCTGCCCATCTGACTTCTCCTGGGTTTTGTCTCTCAGGTCCCTCCAACACAAAGTATCCAGAATGGAACTCCATTTTACCCCTAACTCATTCTTCTCTGCCTTCCGTTAGCTCCTCTGACTTCACTCTGGTCTCCTCAAAACTATTCTCCACACTAATCTCCAGAGTATTAATTGGAAAATTCAGATCACATTATGTCATTCTTCATCCCCCAACTCTTTCAATGGTTTCCCTATTACAACAATAAATATCCCACACCTGAAACTAGCACAACACTGTATCTTAATTATAGTTCAACTTAAAAAAATTAGAAAATGAAAAATAAAAATCCAACTTCCTTTCAGAAAGCCAGGCTCTGCTGTGACCTGCCCCACCCCCAATTTCCATCACACAAAGTAGCGGTGGTGGTGTTTTGTTTGTTTGCCTCAGTGTATTTTTCACACCACCCCTGCTGTCTGGGATCCAGTTTCTGTATTCTTCATCTGTTTAATTAGTATTGTTTAATGTTTCACTCAAAATCATCCTCTGAAGTCTACTCTCAGCTCTTCCCTTAGCCCTATCAGATACTGTTGTCTATTTCCATAACATTTTTGAAGAATCTTATCACTGGATTTACCAGTTGTGTTGTAACTTTCTGTTTGAGTGTCTGTCTCCTTAACTGGATTGTGAGTCTTTGAAGACGTTGGCAGTGTCATATTTATCATGTCATGCCCAGGGTCCAACATGAAGATTGACACATGAAAGTCTGCTAGATGAATGCATGAATGGGTGAGTGATTACCTAACTTAGCACTGCTTTTTCCCTCCTGGCTTTTCCTCACACCCACAGTCTCCACTGAGTTACTTTGCAGATGGACCTGGGCCTCATTCATCTTTGTGCCCCCCGCCCATCTCTCAGCAGAGGCACACAATAGGAAATCAACACATGTTTGCTGAATCGACAACACTTTTGCTTAGATTCAATGACATTTGGGAAAAGAAGCAGACATAACTGAAGGCCAGCTAACCCATCTGTGCCCAGCAGAGGGAAAGGAGTAGAAAGATTTTCCACATGAGCCTATTGGCTTCTTTCAGTTGAATTCATTCACGAAGATTTGCTGTGAAAGAGACTCAGGCCCTCTTAAAACTTTTGTTAGTCCTCTGGTTCAGGCAGAGATCCTGTGTCTTACCTGCGGCCCTCATCTTTCCTGGCTCCTCAGGAAGCAGATCTTTATAGCCTAAATGCCTGGCTTCCCTGCCCCAGGCCATAGGGCAGATCAGGCACTCCTTGGGCTGTCTCCAGATCAGGTGCCGATGAGTGGGCGTGTTTCTACCCTGCCTCTGCTTTGCTGCCTAGCCTGGGGGCTCCCCACCTGGCCCCACCAGAGTAAGCCTTCACCAGATCCACTGCACTCAAACCTCTTTGCTCTCCTATTACTAACTGGAGTCTTGTAATAAACTACTTCTGTTATCTCATTTGATTTCATTGTTCCTATGAGCACCCTCACAAAGATAAAAGAATCTGGACACATACAGAGCAATTTGAAGAATAATAATAATACAATGAACATCAGTGTATGAAGGTCCCTTCTTCAATCATGTTCTACTTCTCCCACCAGAGGTAACCAAAATTCTGAAAATTACCATTCCTCTGTCTTTCTTCATAACTACATAATGTAACTCTAAGGGGCACACTGTGTAATTGTACATGTTTTTCACTTTATGGAAATTAAGTGTTTTCTTGCATGTTTTCCTAAAACAGATTTTTTTCACTTAATATTTCATTTAGGAGAGTCAGATATGTTGTCTGCCTTTGTGTGATATAGATCAGCTTTCGTTCATTTCTTCTGGATGAATATTGATTTTTTTTTCGCCTAGTGTTTTGTTAGCACAAACAGCACTGCTACGAACAATCTCGTACATGCTTAGGAAATATTTGTAAAAGTTTCTCAAACATTGGGAGGGGATTGTTGAACTGTAGTTTATGTGTCTTTCAAGCTTCGTTAAACTCCTACTGCTCCACATCCTCACCAATGCTTGGTATTAGGAGATATTTTAATTTATGACAATATGGAGTGTAGAAAAGAGTATGTTCCATGTTGAATTTTTATATATTTGATTACTGGGATTGAATATATATTTATTTTTTATTATTTGTATTCTACTGTAAAAGGTCTGTGTTTTATCCATTTTTACATTGGGAATTTCGTCTTTTTCTTTTAGATTTTTATTGCTTCTGTATATTTAGCATTGCTATACAGTATTCCATTGTATAAAAAATATCATCCTTTATTAATTCTCTCTTGATGGAAATTTAGCTTGTTTTCTAATATTTTGTTATTGCAAATGACACTTGTACATTCTTGTACAAAATGCAAGAGTTTTCTAACTTACATGTTGCAAATATATTCTCCAAGTTTGTGACTAATTTCTTTGACCTCCCTAGCTGAAATGAGTTTCTTGATTATTTGACATTTTAGTGCGGGGATTTAAAAAAAAAAAAATACAAAACAGACAAAATTGTGAATATCCATCATCAACAATTACCAGCTTGTGGTCAACCTTGTTTCATCTCAACCCTTTCTCACTCCCCCTGGCTTCCAGACTATTTTAAATAAATTTCAAACCTCATATCCTGAAATCCAAAACACGTTTTAGTATGTTCTATAAAAGATATTGGCTCTTTTAAAATATAAATACAATACCATTATCACATGTGACAGTATCAGTACTTCTTTAATACAATGAAATAGTCAGTCAGTGCTCAAATTTCTTCAGTTGTTTTATTTTATCTTAGCAGTCTGTTTCTTCAAGATTCAAGTAAAGTTCATACACTGACATTGGTTAATGTCTTATAATCTCTATTTTTTCTCTCCTTGTAATTCATTAGTTGAAGAAACTGAGTCACCTTCTTACAGGTATTTCTACATTCTAGAATAATCTAGACGTTGCTAATTTAATTCCAGTGGTGCTTTTAAAATATAGGGGTTTCCTGTATTTCCTTGGTAATTAAGTTTAAAGCATTGATCATAATCAGGTATGTTTTTTTACAAGAACACTTCACATGTAGTGCTGTGTGCTTCTATCAGGAGACACACCACTTCGGTTTCCATTCTTTGAGAACCATTATTTCATTAAGACTTACTAGATAATCTAATTCTATCATTCCTTCTCTGTTTATTATCTGGAAATCTCCTATAAAGAGAAACTTTCCCCCAAGAACAACTTTATTATCCTGAGGTGAAATTCATATAAGAAAAGCTAGATATGCTTGATTATTCCCCTTTATCAGTTTTTAAAATAATGAATTGATTCCATTGCATTCTCAAAAACTGATAAATTGGAGATGTTTTTCTTAAAATTTTTCTGAACTTTGGGATTTAAATAAGATTTATGTTTTTCAGGGTGCCTGGGTGGTTCAGTCGGTTGGGCAGCTGGCTCTTGGTTTCGGGTCAAGTCATGATCTCAGGGTGATTGAGCCCCGCTTTGGGCTCTGTGCTAAGCAGGGAGTCTGCTTGAGGATTCTTTCTCTCTCTCCCTCTCCCTCTGCCCCTCCCTCTGCTCTCTCTCTCTCTCTAAAGTGAATGGATGAATCTTAAAAAAAAAAAAAAAAAAAAAACAGATTTATGCTTTTCAATCTATCACAAATATAATTCTCACTGATGCTTAAATTGTTGCATTTTTGGCCAGTGGGAGTCTTTTCAAGATGGTCTCTGAGCCTTTGGACATAACTTCAGTAACTCTTGGTAGCATCTTTGCTTTCTGGTATTTCACAATGCTCCAGATTCACATGGTGCCCATCTTGTTCTAGATTTAGAAACACAATTTCTCCAGGAAGTCCTAGTTCCATTTAATTGAAAATATTTAGACTTATAATCTAGATGATAGTGATGCTCTTTACAACTCAGTGATCATTTCTAGACTTTTTCAAGGCAAATAATAAGGAAATAAGTTTTTTTAAGATAAAATAAATCATGATTCAAGTTGAAAATTCCCATTCAAAATGCAGACTACAGGATTTTATTGAACTTTATCAATCTTACTGTATACACTGCAGTTTGCTCCGTAGCTGTATATGGGGATATGCTTATACTTTTTCCAACTGCAGAGTTTGTATGTACCATTGTTTATTCAGTCAATGACCTGCTAGTAGATATTTGTTTTCTATTTTATTTTTTTATTGCACAAATGATGCTGCAATGAAGATCCTTATGCATGCAAATTTGAGCATTTTTTTTGCTAGAATGTTAGCATTTATTTAATTTTTATAAGGAATGGATGTCACATTTGTCAGATGCCTTTTCTACATCTTGGAGATATTTATAGGTTAAGCTTTTTTCTTCCTAGTTTTATTAGTATGAATGGATTATGCGAATGCTTTTTCCAACAGTGAGCAACTCTTATATTTCTAGAACATGTCTGTCTTTGCTATAATGATGTGTGAAATGTGCTATTAAATTCTGTTTGCTTTCACTCATTTACAATTTCTGCCTCACCATTCCTAAGTGAGATTGGTCTGTGGTTTTCTATTTCCATTCAGTCTTGTTCACATTTGGGGATAGATATCTTTATGTTCTAGTTTTACATGCCATCTATAAACCGACCCTCCCAAATGTTTACCTCCAGCCCACACTTCTGCTCTCCACTCCAGACCCATCTGTCCAGCTGTCTTTTCAACATCCCCTCCACCCCTCCCCGCCTCCAGGTGTGTGACAAACTCAGCAAACTCAGCAAGTCTAAAACTGAGCGCCCAACCTTCTCCTCACACTTGCTCCTCTGGAGTCTCCTCATTCTGGAAATGTCGGCTCCATCTTTCTAGTTGTTCAAACATTAACCCCGGAGCTTTCCTTGGCCCATCTTCCTCACATTCACATGCATCCATGGGCACTGCCTGCCAGTCCTCGGCTCCCATACCCAGGGCACACCCACGTACCACTGCAACCCTCTTCCCACACCTCCTCATCTCTCCCTTGGACTATCGCACTCATCTCTTGTTTTTCCTCTCTACTTCTGTTCAGATCATTCTCAACACAGCTGCAGAGGCCATTTTTTGGTTGCATCATGGCCCTTTTTAGTCTCAACTGTTGAGTGGCTTCCCATCGAATGCGCACACTCTTTGCAGTGGCCTGCAAGGCCTCGTCTGGTCTGGTCCCTTGCCAGCTCCCAGACGTCTTTCTCCACCTGTCCTCCTACTCAGCACCAGTCACAATGGCCTTCTGGTGGTGGGTCCAACATGCCATATATGCCCCAAGTCCTCTGCTGGGAAGACTCTTTCCTCTGCTATCCACACAGCTCTCTCCCTCACACCCTTAAGATATTTGCTGAAATGTCACTTCCTTAGTGAGGCCTTCTTGTCTCAGCACTTCCCTTGCCCATCCTCCCCTTCGATTCTCTGCTTTATTTTTCTCCATGGCTTTCACCGCGCTGAGCCTGACTATGGATTGCATTTATTGGTTCATAGTCTCTTAGCTCCATGAGGATTACCATATCTGTTCTGTTTCTTTTGTTCACTGCTGCTACATTTCTTGGCACCCAGAAGAGTGCTTAGCTCATATCTGTGTTCAGTAAAAATTTGTTGAACTTGCTTTCCAGGGATTAGTGTGCCTCAGTCATCATCTCATTGATAGTTCTTGCTGGATTAGGTTTGCTAATATTTTATTTAAGAATTTTTGTTTCTGTGCTCATGAGGGAAATTGGCCTATAAAATCTCTTCTTCTTACGTGGGTCTTGTCTGCCTTTGCTATCAAAGGAATTTGAGAAGTATTTCCTCTTTGTCTACTTTTCTGGAGCATTTTATATAAGATTGGAATTGAAATTTGCTTTTTTGTTTTCTTCAAGGGAAGATCTTTTTAGTAAAGATTTAATTTAAACCTTTATCTTTTATTCACGAGTTGCTTTGTAAACATGTTTCTCTATGAAGTTTATTTTTTAATTAAGAGTTTTGTATTTATTGGCACATGACTGTAATTATTTTAATTAAAGTTCATTAAAATCAAAATTAAATTAAATATTCAGTTCCTCAGTCACACTAGCCACCTTTCAAATACTCAAAAGCTACAGGTGGTTAGTGGTTGCCATATTGGACAGCACAGACATAGAATATTTTATCATCACAGAAAGTTCTATTGGACAGCACTGGTTTAGAATATTCTTCCCCCAGATATTTTCACATCTGGCTTCCTTTTACCGATCATATGCTAGCACACACATCTCCAGTGTGTGGCTTCTCTGAATACTCAGTTTAAAGTACGCCCACCCCCACCCACAATGACATCACCCTATTTTATCTTCTTCATAATCCTACCACTTTACAAAAGAATCATGTTTCTCTGTCTTCCACCATTCTTGACATACACAGGTCCTAAGAACAGGGACCTTACTGGCTTATTTACCACTGAGTCCCCAGAGTACAGAACAGTGCCTTGGACAGAGTAGGTGTTCAAAAATTATATATTAAGTAAAGTAGATTGAGGGATTGGGAAGCATCATCAAGGCGAAGTTGAGATTTTTAATTTTAAAAAAGGCATAAAGTAATATATAATATTACCTTTTTAATCTCTAATGTCCCACTTCTTGTTCTTAATAGTTTTCATTTGTGCCTTTTCATTCTCTCTTATGTCTTATTAATCAGTCTCACCAGAGGTTTGCTTATTTCATTAGTTTCTTTCAGAAAAATGACTTTGACCTTACTGAGGATCTCTATTGTATATTTGCTTTCTCTGTCATTAATGTCTGCTCTTACTTTATTACATCCTTTCTTCTGCCAGCTTTGGGTTTATTCTGTTGACTTTGTATTAACTTCTTTTTCTTTTAACTCAGCTCAATAATGTAAAGCCTTTTTTCCTCTCTAATATAAATAAAAATATTTAAATCTCCTTTGATGTAATGCTTTAGCTAAATATTGTGAGTTTAGATATGTTGTATTTTCATATAAATTCATGCAAAATTTTACTAAATTTTAAGTATTTTTAAAAGTTCCATGTTATTTTTAATCCATGAAATGGCCAGAAGGGTGTTTTTGTTCTGTTTTATTTTTTGTTTTATTTTTGTTTTGGAGTGGTTTCTTTATTGTTATTATTATTCCAAACGTATGAGGCTGTTTTTAGTTACTCTACATCATGGTGAAGGAAATTTTTTTTCCTGCATGTTACAGATTCTTTGGAATTTGTTGGGACTTCCTATAAAGCTTGATACTGGGTCAATTAAAAAAAAAAAAGTGTACCATGTGTTCCTGAGAAGAATGTTTATTCTATAATTATTGGGTACTGTGTTCCATATGTGCCCATTAAAAACTTAATTTGGAGTGTATTGTTGCAGTGAGGCTGGGGTGACCCCATAGGAAAGGAAGCAAACAAGAAAAAGAAAGTCCCTTCTCTTTTAGCCTTGGGGTCTTCCTCTAGCTCCACCTGTTGGTAGAGACTGGCAGAGAGTGGCTGGCCAAAGAGAAAGGGAGTTAGAGAGTTCCAGTCCCAACATCTCAAAGCAGAGAAGAAAAGAGCAGGTGGGCATTCATGCTATGAACTGATGGGTATCATTTACTTATTTATGTACATCTGAGGTTCCAAAACACTGCTACAGGGAGCATCAACCCATGACAAATCGGTAGTTGTGGACACAGTGTCTACTCTGGATTTATAAAAACAACACCAGAGAGAAATGAAGGAGCAGTGATATGAAAATTCTTTTGAAGAATTTAATCTTTTCCTGTGTCTTGCCTTCTCAAATATCTGTTAACCAATACACATGTGAAGTATTTCTCCTTCAGCAATAAATGACCATTGTTTGATGAAATTGACAGGATTGCCACAAGATAGAAGAGTCTCCAACACAGTATTGATTCATCCATATGGTTGACACGATCCTATCCATATTGTGTTTCTTGGGCCTTCTGCATGCCACTGATCACAGTTGCTCACTGACCAACGAATGAGGCCATCATAACACTTTGTGAGCTAGGACAGCGGACAGGACGGTGACACGCTGTTTGGTGCACTGTGCTAGGCACATGGTAGCTGCAAAGACCAAACAGAACCAGCTTTTTGGAGACCTACAATCTGACCAAAGAGGAAAGACATGGGAGGCTGACTACATTAGAATGACCCCATCACTTTTCAAGGTACTGCCACGTTTTCAGGTTGCTATGGCCCAAGATCTCAGAGTTATCTAACTCTCCTCCCATCTCATAGCCAGTCAGCCACTGGATACAGCTGATTGTCACCATGGCATCCTCAGGAAGCCTGAGATCTTTTCTTCCCAAACACCTCTTTAGAGGACCTCATCAATCCAGTGAACTTTCTTTTTAGATGCAGGCTCCCTGTTCTTCAGCAAGTCCCCTTCACGCTACCTCTTGGTGAATCTGTGTGACTCAACACTTTTACCATGTTCTTCCTCTCAATAGAAAGCCTCAAGGCTACCACTTCCAAGAGTGTACAAGACATGATCTAAAATCCTTATGCAACTTCCAAGTTCTCCTCGCTGCCCTGTCCAGTTTTCCTTTTCAACTTGATGTTTCATGCTTTCCCACATCCCCTCGCTGCTCATCTTGCATTCCTTTAACTTGTATCTGCCCCCTCTCTCCTCCACCAACATGGCCAGAGAAGGAAATGCTGATTACTCCTTTACACATCTTTTGAGAAAAAAAAAAATCTTTTTAAGAAACTAGTCCTGGGGCGTGTGGGTGGCTCAGTTGGTTGGGCGTCTGACTCTTAATTTCAATGCAGGTCATGATTTCAGGGTCATGAGATCTGGCTCGGCTTTGAGTTCTGTACTCAGCACAGTCTGCTTGAGATTTTCTCTCTCCTTCTCCCTCTGCCCGTCCCCTGTGCATGCTCGATCTCTCTCTAAAAAAAAAGAAAGAAAGAAATGAGTTCCTCATGGGATGCTTGCATTTGAAAAGGAGTCATCCTGATTACGTTATCCAGTATTACAGTTTGGATCTCTAAGATGGTTAAATAAATGAAAGAGCTCTTTTTTTTTTTTTTCATTCTCTGGGGAAAAAAGCATAGCCATCATTGCTCACAAATCATAAAATAAATACCTATATATTTCACAAATGCCTCCTTGGAAATTTTATATCTTTTCCAAGAACACTTACATAATTTGCAGGATCTACTGCAAAATTAAAATGTGAGTCTCCTTGTTCAAAAATTATTAAGAGTCTTGAGATGGCAACAGCAGAGCATTACAACTCCTGAGCTCAGTGTTTTATGTAACTGCACAGGTTGCTTGCCCATGAATCCAGCCTTGATCCTTCCTTGATACATTTGACTTTATTCCATGGGGAATTCTAAGAAATGTGAGCTAAATAGCTCAATACAGTGCTTACATATATAAACTATATTACCTAAAGCTCCTGATATCTCTGACAGAGGCAGATGATCCTCTTGATTAGAGGCACAACCCCAGGGACAATATTGTGTGCATCTAATCTTGATTGCACCAGTTCTTAGCAAGTTACTTACTCTGTAGCTCAGATTCCCCTCATATGTAAAGTTGGGATAATAATAACACCCACATCATCGGGTTCTTAGAAGGATTTAATGATTTAATAAAAGCAACATACTTATGACTGTGCCAGGGGTATAGAATGCTCTATAAAAGTTTAGGGTATTAAAATGATATCTTTCTTTTTTTTAAGACTTTTTATTTATTTATGACAGAGAGAGACACAGCAAGAGAGGGAACACAAGCAGGGGTAGTGGGAGAAGGAGAAGCAGGCTTCCTGTGGAGCAGGGAGCCTGATGTGGGGCTTGATCCCAGGACCCTGGGATCATGACCTGAGCCAAAGGCAGACGCTTAACGACTGAGCCACCCAGGCACTCCTAAAATGTTATCTTTCTTTGAAAAGATTTCTGATCTCATTTTTTATCCTTCATTAAATACTTTCTATGTGTAGCTACATTTTACTGCAAAGTTTTTGAGTATCAACTAGAAAGAAAAACCAAGCAAATTACCACTTAGGGTACTAAGATTAGGTCATAATTAACAAGAAGCAGGTTAACCTTGGTGCCAAGGCTAAATTAGTTAATCGATTTGTTGGTTGAATTGATTATTCATTCTTTCAAAAAATATTTGCTTTTGCCTACTGATCCCTCCAAGAGGTTGGAAAGGCATAGATGAACAGAACACAGTCCCAACTATCACAATACGACATAATGTGGCACCCACAAGAAAAGTAAGCAAATGCCGCTTGAATGGAAAGGAGCTTGATTCCTTCCTAGATGAGAGTATGATAGAGAGAATTAGAGAAGCCTTTGCAGAGAAGAAGATGATGGTTAAGGTAGCTCTAAAAAGATGAATAGGCATTTCCCAGGCAGACTCACTCAGGGTGAAAGTATATTCAAAAGACTGATGATGTAAAGGAATCAGGCATGATTCAGGATGGACGGGAAGTTTAGTGTGGTAGAAGCTTAAGGTTCAGGCTAGGAGTGAGTGCAAAGAGAACCACAAGGTTGTAAGCTGAGTGGTTGCCAGACCTCAGGAGCAGCCTCATATAGCACTCTAAGGAGTCTGCCTTTTAGCCCATGCACCATGGAGAATCTGGAAGACTTGGAAGATAGAAGAGGCAGGTGGAGGGTGGACAGTGAGATAAAGTAGACACCTAACAAAGTGACTGCTTAGAAGGAACTGAATTTTCCTCGTCTGAATGGCATCATAACACACTGGGACCTCGGCCAGTGAGTGAGATCCTGCTCCCTTTTTCTACCCAACTGATCCAGGAGCAGATGCTTGATTCAAATCCAGGCTGAGAGAAAGTGTTCTTGTTTGGTTGATTTGGTTTGTTTTTGTAATAGAGGAGAGGCTTTAGGTGCTGGAGCCAGTATGAAATAGCCTTTGGAATTAAAATGGCTGTTTTAATCAATGTTACTTTAATATGACAACTAACTTCAGGAATCTATCCATTGGTAGACTTTATACAATATTTTCTTTTTTGATCATAGAACTTAAACAGAAATTTTGGCCTGGAATGGGAAGAAGGGGTTATTATTTGATGTGTATTTGCATTGGAGACAGGTAAATTTATTTTTTCATCAGACGTCCACTATTTGACTCAAAATCTACACTGAGCTTTGCACTTCAAAAAAAAATCTGTAAAAAAAAAATGGAAAGAATGCATGGAAGAGATCCAATCTTTTTGCAAATGATGGATGATTTCTAGGGTGGATTTCTACCCTTGTTCTCAACTCCCTGAGAGCCTCCACACTAGTTTCAGCTGCACCACCCCCGCCCCACTTGGTTTTCAGTGGACAATCTGATACAGTTTGATATAAAGTTGCATTAGGAATTGGGGATGGTTTCTAGTCCACTCCACCGTGATCTTTGTTGGTGGAATTTTTCAGATACTGCTGTCAGAATCAAGTAGAACACCAGGCAGCAGGGAAGAGAGGAACTCATAGGGAATGCAGGTCCATGTAACCTAGGTAATTTTTTTTTTTTTTTTTAAGATTTTATTTATTTATTTGACAGAGAGAGACACAGCGAGAGAGGGAACACAAGCAGGGGGAGTGGGAGAGGGAGAAGCAGGCTTCCCGCCGAGCAGGGAGCCCGATGCGGGGCTCGATCCCAGGACCCTGGGATCATGACCTGAGCCGAAGGCAGACGTTTAACGACTGAGCCACCCAGGTGCCCGTAACCTAGGTAATCTTGCATATTGATATCTGAGAGCACATGACGTGGGTGAATTATGGTGCTGTGTTCTTTTTGGTGTGGTCGCCAAAGCCAGCAATGCCAAGTCCTTGCTAATGTCATCTTTCATACTCCTTGAAAGCCACAGATTAGTTGACAGTTGCTGTTTCCTATCAGATCAATTCGGAGATTAGTTGGGAAAAGTCCATATTGAGCTGAACTCATAGCTGTCATGCCAAATGCCTGTGGGACTCAAGAGTTGCACAGATATCTGTCCACATGTACATAAGAGATAGGATGTTGTATGTATGAGCATGCATCTAGTTCTCAATTATCTTTGGCAGAGTTGTGGCACAGCTAATAAAAGTTATTTGTGTTTGCATTTAGATTTATTAGATCAACTTCTGTGTTTATGGAGAGGCTACATTTGGAAGCCAACACCAACATCTGATTGCTTGCTTTAACACTTCCAGCTTTGTGACCTAAACTTCTCTGTTTCAATTTCTTTATCTGCAAAATGAATATAATAATACCTATCCTATCTATTTCATATTGTGCTTTGAAAGTTAAAAGTCATTAAGTGGAAAATTAGAATTTTAATGAAGTCTGATTTATCATATTTTTCTTTTATGGTTTGTATTTTTGTGTTCTAGTATCTAAGGAATCTTTGCCTCACCTGCAATCAAAAAGACTTTCTGCATAGAATTTTGCAGTGTTAGATTTTATCTTTAGGTCTATGATTTATTTCAAATTGATTTCTGCATGTGGTTCACGGGAAGAATGAAAGGTTTTATTTTGTTTTGTTTGTTTTACAAGGTTGGCCGTTTGTTCTAGCATTGTTTGTTGAAAATACTTCTCAGTTAATTATCTTGCATTTTTTTGAACATCAACTGACTTTTTATTCTGTTCCATTGATCTATTTGTTCATCTTGCACCAATTCTGCATTGTCTAGATTACTGTAGTTTTACAGTAAGTCTTGAAAGTAAGAGGTGTGTCTTCCAACCTAGCTCTTTAAAAATACACTATTAAGAAAATGAAAAGACAATTCAGAGACTGGGAGAAAATATTGGCTAAGCACACATATGATAAAGGACTTGTAACCAGATTATACAAAGAACTCATAAAACTCAGTAAGAAGACAAACAGTTCAATTAAAAAATGGGGGAAAGATTTATATAGACATTTCCCCAAAGAAGAGATACAGATGGCAAATAAGCATCTGATGAGATGCTCCTCCACAATATTAGATATTAGGGAAATGCAATATAAAACCATAATGAGATACCCCTACATACCTACTTGAGTAGCCAAAATTAAAAAGACTGACAATATCAAGTGCTAGTAAAGACACAGAGCAACTAGAACTTTAAAGTATTGTTGGTGGAGTACAAAATTGTAAAATTACATTAGAAAACAGTGTGGAAGTTTCTTATAAAGTTAAATATATACTTACCATACAATCCAGTCGTTCTGATCTTTGATATTTACCCAAGGTTAATGAAAACAAATCCCACTCAAAGACCTGTGGGCAAACATTCATAGCAACTTAATTCACAATCACCAAAAACTATAAACAGCACTAATGTCCTTCTACTGCGGAATGGAAAAATGAACCTGAGGTACATCCATACACAGAATACTTCTCATCAATAAAAGGGAATGAATTACTGGCACATGCAATAGCACAGATGAATATCAAAAACATTATACTAACTGGAAGAAGCCAGATGCAGAGGCTACAACCTGCATGATTTCATTTGCATGACTTTCTGGAAAAGTTCAAAGGATAGGGATTGAAATTAGAATAATGGTTTCCAGGGGTGATGGGTGGGTGGGGATCAGTTACAATGAGCCATGAGATCACTTTCTGGAATGATGAAGTGTTCTATACTTTGATTGTGGTAGTGGTTACATGACTGCAAATATTTGTCAAAACTCATAGAACTGTACACCTAAGAAGAGTGATTTTTACTGCATGTAAATTATACCTCAATAAACCTGACGTGTTAAAAAGTCATTACACAGTTGACCTGAAAGTCCTACCACATAAAAGCAAGTGTTCCAGCTTTAGACTTTCCACTCTCCCTTTGGAGGATGAAGGGTGAAATTTCCCAGGTGGCAAGTGTGATTGTGATCCTAGGCAAGTCCATATGCTCCCTACTCTGTGCATTTAGAACTTTTGCTTTTACCTTGTTACTAATATTTAGAGCACTTGTCAATATTATCTGTCCTATCCTATCTACCTACCTACCTACCTTCCTATCCACCCATCTATGGAATCATGATGGCATGTCAATTGGTGAAACCACTTTCGAAAATAGTTCCTCATTAACCAATAAAGTTAAATATTCATCTACCTTCTGACCCACAATTTCACTTGTTTATATATCCTTGAGCAAAACTTTCACACAAGGAGGTCACAGCAGCACTATTCACAGAGATTCTGAAAACAATCCAAATGCTTATCAACAGGAGAGTACATGAATAAACTTTGGTGTGTTTACACAATGAAATGTAAACTAACTCGAGAGGCGTGACAAAAAATGAATAAACCCGAGCTATAAACAATTAAATGTGAAAATAAACCCAGGAGATTATATACAGCATCATACCATTTTTATAAAGTTAAAGAAACCCCTAAATACAAAATGTAATGTTAAAGAACACATAGGGATGCAATAAAACTCTATAAAAGGGAAGTGGCAGAAACAATGAGGTCTCAGTGGCGGCGGCAGCAGGAACCAGGGAGTGCAGACACTTGTTTCCTGCCCCGCCGGGTTCCCACAGCAGTGGGGCCAGCAGCCACTGGGGGCTCTGGGAAAGTCCATTTTCCATTTGCTTCTCCTGCGCTGTGATTGGAAATGGCCTCATGCCCGTTTCTACTGAGTTCACTTCGTTTTTCTCCTTTCGCTACTCTATTTCCTTCACCATATTTGTAGCCAATTCTCTGTTTTAAAATTCCATCCTCAGAAGTGCCTAAGAAAATTTTTACTCTCTGGATTAGATATCCATTTTCTGGACTCCGTGCAATGGATGCAAAAGATATGTCAGGAAAATCCTAAGCTGGTGCAGAAAAATGGGCTTTGGGTAATAAAAAATTATTAGTCATCAAGAGAGTCACTACCCATGATGAAATATTCGAGAGTCAAGGTGATACAAGAATTTTAAACATGTGTACCCTTAGTGAAATACTCTCTGAATATGCAAAGCCAATTTGGTAGAATTCCAGGGAGGTTTGAAAATCAACGGATTAGGAATTTTGAAATACTTCACTTGATTATAGATATATCAGGAAGACAAAAATTAGCAAGTATATTAAATATGCAAACAACTCAATTAAATTTATATCCAACACATAGAAAATATAGACTACTCTCAAGCACACAACGAACATTACAAAATTTGGTTGGCACTTGGTCACAAAGCAAGTCTCAATAAAATTCATGGCGTATGTATTACGAGTTTGTGTTTGCTCGTTTTAATAACTAAGTTGAAGCTCAAAACAAGTATCTAAATTTAAAACCTTGTATATTTGGAAATTGAAAAAAAACTAATAACTTATGGTTTAAATAATAAATTATAATGGAAATTTAAAATTCTTAGAATTATACAATAATAAATACACTACCTATCAGCATTTAGAGATGTAACAAGAGTGGTGCTATGAGGAAAATTTATACTCTTCGGCACTTACAAAAGAAAAGGAGAATGGCTAAAAATTAAAGGCTGAAAATTACAAGATTTGGGAAAGAACAATAGAAGGATCCCAAAGAAAAGTAGTATAGAGAAGATGAATATGGCCCAGAGTTGTTTCATGATTAAAACAAAACTAACAAAAACTAAAATATACATTTCTCTGGTGAGGTTAAGGGGAAAAATACTAAAAGAGTATTTTGAATGTAAAAGAAGACATAAATCATTTTAAATGGAGAATTAAAATTAACATGACAGATGCCAACAACCTTAAAAACAGAGAAAATTGGAAAAAAAAAAAGTAAAAAAACAACTTACCAAAACTGACAGAAGAAATAGGGATAACAATATTGAAGCAATGGTTATAAATCTCCTGAGGAAGAAAAAAACGGACTTAAATAATTTTACCAGTAAGTTCTATGAAACCAAATGTTTCAGGTATACATCATGTCAATCTTTTATCACCATGCTAACAAACGGAAAGAAGGATCCCTTCTCTGCTCATTTTTAAGTCTATCATAATCCTGACACCCAAAACTACACTGACATGTTGAGGAAATAAAGTTAAAACATCATTTTCCTCATTAAAATGGATTAAAGAACATTAAATAAAATATTGGCAAATTGAATCAAACCTTATAAAAAGACAACCAATCAAGATAAACGTGGCTTAATACCACTTGGGTATAAAATACCTATTTTACTATATTAATGGATTAAAAATTATATAACCATTTCAATAGGTTGAGAAAAACCTTGAGATAACATTCAATATGCATTCATGACTATAAACTTTCAGTAAACTAGGAGTGTGAGGTCACTTTTATAATCTAATAAAGGGTATCTATAAAAATACTACAGCGCATGCCACACTAAATGAGGAAACACTAGAAGTCTTCCCATTATTCCTAGTTCCGCTAGCCATTGTATTGGGTTTCCACAATAGTGCAATAAGGGCAGAAGAACAATCAATTACGTGCAGAAGGATTAGGAAGGAGGAAATAAACCAGTCATGGGATCCTTTACATGGAAAGATCAAAAGAACACACAGATTATTAGAAATGATACACAAAATTCATTTACTTCATTTTTTGTTTTGTATTTAAATTTTAAATACCGATTAACCACCAAAAATAATAGAAAGTGTAACTGAAAAGACAGTGCCACTTAAAGTAGTATATGAGAGGGTCAGAACCTAACAATTCCAATGAGTGTGTAAACTGCTACAGGAAGATCCCAAATGGTAGTAAGAGATGGTAATGACTGCCTAAGTAAATGGAGAAATCTACTGTGATCATAGAAATGAAACAAATCTTTAAGGTGTCAATGGTGTTAAAGTTCATCTATAGATTCAGTGTAACTCCAATCCAAATCCCAACAGAGTTTTTCTTAAAATCTGGTAAATTGATAATAAAATTTGTGCAGAAGACTAAAACTTCCAAGAATAACCAGGATACTCTGACAGAAAAGCAGAGAGAAGGAACATCTAGCCCAATACTAATCTCATAATAACTAAAACAGTGTGGTACTGCCACAAAATACAGAAAAATAAAGAGCTCACGAAGCCAAGATCAGGACCTGCGCCAAAACCAAGAGTTGGATGCTTAACCGATTGTACTACCCAGGCGCCCCTGGATGTGGATGGATATTCTAACATAAGATTCATTACTAATTATTTAAAAGGTATATAATATATGTTATTTCTTAACACATCCAAGTGATAGATTCAGTAGTTTGGTCACAGGTCGACTCAAAAACCCAGAGATGGCAAACGAGCCATAGCTGTTCTAGAGTATTGCTAGACCGTGAATGCACAGCAAGGTCCCAGTGTTAAGGTCAAACATCTCCATTTGCTAGAACACATACTCTTACATATAGCCTTGCCTAGCAAGCTATGGATCCGGGCAGAAGGTCCCCATCAAGTTTCCCCAGGTGGGTCCTCCCTGCAGCTTATCCAGCACCCCCCCCCCCACCGCCCAGGAAGTGCTGCTGTAGCATTGGTCAGAGCAGAAGCACCATCACTGCTGGACTGGAGGCTCATCTCTAGCCTCCCAGCAAGGACCATGGGCTGAGCTCACCTTACAGATGCTCCTTGCGGAAGTGTGAAGCTCCAGCCACAACCCACACCACAGTGCGGGAACCATAATGGAACGGGGACCCCCCTGTAGTAGTCCATTCACTCATTCACCAGGATTCACTCCACTGTCATGTCATAGGACACTTATTGAGTCTTACTGCAGGCTGTGTTCCAAATCTGGCATATGGCAGACTCCTGCCATGATACAGCCTCACCACCTTTAACTCATCAAACTAAGAAGTGGTAAACCTATTGAATTCTCGTGGCAGCCACTGAAGGCACCAGGGGTTCTCCTGATGCTAAACTCTTCAAAATCGTGTGATCAGAGTGACTCCACCGCCCGGCACTCGAGTTCCATAACACTGAGTTCCCACATTCAGTGAGAGTTCAGGGAGGGTCTAATCACTTGCCATCCTCCGTCTCCCTCAAGCAGGATACTAAGGGGCAGGAGGTGCTGGGTCAAAATAACTTCTGATGCTCAGAAAAATTCTTTTCAGAGCTATTTGTGTGCGTGTGTGCATGCATGTGCGTGTGCATGTGCGTGTGTGTGTGTGTGTGTATCTGGGTTTAATAAAAGTCTGTACAACAGCCAAACTATCAAAATGTTAAAAACCCACAAGTATGTGGCTTACCTCCTAGAGTTTTTCATGTCATCAACGATTGAGATGTTAGATTTACCCAGCTAATGTGAGAGACAGCCGTGGTACAGTGGGGTGGGCCCTTGACTTGGCATCAGAACATGGGGTGTTACTGAGTTTCCTAACTGCTATGATCCCCCCACAGCACCCCCAAACTCCCATGATCTCCCCCTGATCACCATAGAAAAGAGCCACTCCAAGATGCTGAGCAGGCCTATTACCCAATACCATGTTCTTCAAAATTCAAATGCATTTACCAGATATGACCCACCTCCATCCACTGATTAAATACAAGATCTAGAAGTAGGTGGTTCCTTTCTCGTCCCCTCCCAGGCATCTCCCTAGGTGCAAGGTGTTTTCGTCTCCTGGCCAGGGCCATGGTCAGCCCCTCTGTGTTCCTCATCTCAGCCGCACCTCGCCCACGTCTTGTCTCACTTACCTCAATTAGGGATCTAAAATTCTCCCAGCAGCCCCAAGCTCTTCTGGTGCCTTATCTCCTTTCCTAGTTTCTACTTGCAATTCCATTTTTTTCCCCTAAGACCATTTATACCTCCTCTTTCAGGAAGCTCTTCTTACATATTCTCCCTTTGTAGGGGAGCGGTGGGCCTCATATGTAAGATGATGGAGGATTTTGTTCCCTCCAATTTCTGGCTGGAGAATCATTGGTGGGGAGCCCAGGCTTCTGAGGAGGCCAGGGTGTGTGAGCCTCCTGTTGTGACAGCGAGTGGAGGGCAAATTGGCGTCACAGGTCTCTACAGAAAGATGAAGGGGACTTGTTTAGCAGAGAATAAGAGCTATCTAGAGAGGATTTTAGGGAAGGTTTTCGGTGTGTTGTGCTGTCTGAAGCCTGTGCTATCTCTCCCAGATAATTCTGATCAAGAGCTGGGTTCTTTCTCATGGCTTGGGGGAATGCACAGATGTTCCCTTCGTGGAGACACCAGATGGCATGGTGCTACTCTTTCCCTTCTTCCTTCCCCTCCCCCCTCCCCTCCCCTCCCTCCTCCTCCCCTCCCCTCCCCCCTCCCCTCCCTCTCCCCTCCCCTTCCCCCTCTCCTCCCCCTCCCCTCCCTCCTTTTTTCCTTGCAGTTTCATACAGAACAACAAATTCTTTTACAGTCTTGAGAAAGAAGTCGTGGGAGTTGGAAGTGAGTAATGTAACTGAGATCCCTTCTAGCACGAGTCTCAGGCTCTTGGAAGACCGGACACCGGGAAACAGTTGTTTCAAGCTCCAAGCTCCAGCTCTGCACCTTGATTGATCGGTAGTTTTGGACAAATCATTCAGCTTTTCTAAGCCTCAGTTCCTTCATTTGTTAAGCAAGACATTTTACTAATGGCCCTTATATTGTCACTGTAAGGGCTGAATCATACAATATATGTGCAAGTGTATTTTAAACTACTCAGTGCTTACAACTTAACTGATTCTTATAATTCATTCAAATGCCTGTTCTCGAATCCCCTAATTTAAAGCAATTTGCAGAACACGTAGTTGAAAAGGGCCACTGTGACTGTAGTATTTTTTTCCAGCTTGACTGACTGTGTGTGTACCCACTAGCGCCGGCCGCCCTGCCCCGCCTGGGCTCTCCGCATGGCTGGGGTGTCACAGCGATCAATGGAAGGGGGGCGCACGGATCCTGGTGTGCAGGCGCGGAGCTTTGCCAGAGCCATCTGCTCCGAGAAGTCAGAGGCCACAGACGGAGAAATGTGGTTTTAATTTTTTGCGCTAAGAAGTTTCATGAAATAATTTTCCCCATTTTTTTTTTTGATGGGATGCCTCAAGGAAAATAATAATAAAGCAAAACTGGAGGAGGGAAGGTTATCTGCCAAATGACATTTTCCCTATTCCTTCTGCTTCTATTCCTAGAAAGGAGAAATTGAAAACTGCAGGGAAAGTGTTGGCAATATACCAGGCTTTCTTGTTTCGCTCCTAATCACTGCAACAGGCAAATTTCTTTTTTGGACCGTGACAGGCTAATGCTGTCTTTAGACAATGAACAAAAGTAATTATGGTGACATTTATCAGGTGCTTAATGCATACGGGCACGATGCAAACCCAGAATGAACATGGTTAATCCTGCAACAATACTCTAAGGTTGGCACAAAGTGAGGACACCCAGCCCCAGCCCCAGCGTGTAAGTGGGAGTAAGCCAGGAAATGAACGATACTTCTCTCCTCCCTGGGCACACCTTCCGAAGCACAATGTTGCCTTCCTGATTTAGGAACTACAAAACAGGTTTAAACCCTCATAGTGGAAGTTTGAAATGCTCATCACAGAACCACAGAGACCTGGAACTGAAGCCTCGGGGAAACCCGTGGGTCCTTCCCACTTACTCCAATTACCCCGACTCTTTGGGGATCACAATGCTTAAGAGCAGGAAGCTACTGCAAATAATGAAAACCCCTCTGAACGTCTTGCTTTCAAGGAAGAAAAATAAGGTTTTGCTGAAGATCCAGTAGTATCCCTCTCTTTAATGTTATTACTCTTCCTGCTTTCTGAAGGTCTGGACTAGGAAGTGAAAGTGTTTTGCTGAGAAGGGGATTTATTAATGGTCCAAGTGCATTGAAACAGGCCAGGAGGGCCAGCCTTCCCCGTGCAAGGAGAGCTGCCCCTGCTGAGCTGCCTGCCGCACCAGCTGGTCTGGTAGTTTCTCAGGAAGACTTGCAAAAAGGGATGGTTCACAGCTTTGCACTGGGGAAAGCCGCACTGAAGGGTTACCTTACAAACTCTCCCCAGGAATCTCCGCCCACCGACTCACGATGGACATTGTCTGCTTTCTCCCCGTCGTGCACCTGACCAGTGCCCACGGGAGCTAAGTACTGCCTGGCAGCGCCCCTCTTCCCTGCCTGGCTCTGCTCCTGCCACCAGCTCTGTGTGAGCTTTCCAAGAGTTCAGCTGCCTTTTCCCCTACACTTATATGTGCCAGTTGCACTTGTGATTTCAATTATAGGATTTAACATTTTGTAAATGGCTAAAATAGGGGGGCGATAAAGTACATGTGTGAAAAAACTTGTTTTTGTGAAAATGATCATATTTATCACATCTAAAACACTATTGATTTGAAGACAAGTCACTATTTTATGTCTCATTTAGAAAGAACAAAATACCGACAATCAAACCACGGTACATCACTGATTGTAAGCATATTCCTATTTAAAAAAAATTAAAATATGAGGGAAAAGTGCATGTTAGAATTAATAAAATATGGTAAGTTAAATAATTTGGAAAAACTCTATGAAGAAGAGACAATTGTGGGAAGCAAAACGAATATACAGTTGACTATTTGCATGCACTGGGATCTAGTAACTAAACCTCTAGGCATATATGGAAGAGGAATTCTTACATAGACACGATAGGAAGCACATACAAGAATATTTAGAGTAGCAACTGGAACCAACGCAATGTCCATAAGTAGAAAAGAGGATAAATAAAATGTGTCGTATTCACAGAATGGACTATTCATAGCAGTCAAAGTAAGCAACAGCGACAACAAAAGTCTGGATGAATCTCAAGAATATAATATTAAATGAAAAAGTGACTTCCAAAATTGTTTACCGAATTCTTATAAAGTTAAAAGTAATTAAAACAAAAATTTACAGGCATTTTTGGGAATATACATATATTGGTGGAACAAAACCAAATGAACAGGAAACGAGGCAAGAAGGACATGGTAGGGGCGCCTGGGTGGCTCAGTCGTTGAGCGCCTGCCTTTGGCTCAGGTCATGATCCCAGGGTCCTGGGATCGAGCCCCGCATCGGGCTCCCTGCTCTGCGGGAAGCCTGCTTCTCCCTCTCCCACTCCCCCTGCTTGTGTTCCCTCTCTCGCTGTCTCTCTCTGTCAAATAAATAAATAAAATCTTTAAAAAAAAAAAAAAGAAGGACATGGTATCCAGGGTGATGGTTAACTTGCGTTGGAGGAAGCAGGGAGACAAGGAGAGGGGAGAAAAATCTGGTGAAGGTAGGTGAAACTCAAAGCTCTTGTTCTTCCTAAAGTGTGGTTAGTTCATAGCTGTATTACATTACAAGATAATTAAAGAACTGATGGAATAAAGGAAAGTCATGTATTAATCAATTACGACAGTGTGTTATGAACCAGAATTTATCCAATCCTGTGCAACTGGGGTCCAATTAAAAGAATCAATTTATAAGCCAAGTGGACTTCTGAGTGCTAATATTTGAAAGTTATAGTAAAAATATAGGTTGTTATTAATTTGTAAGGTTTTTTAAAACATATTTTAGGTACAAATCCTTTGCTGGCAAGCAAATGTGTTGCAAACACCTCCTAAAGTTGCCTTTAATGAACATAATTTCTTAAACTTTAATACAGATTGATGTATCACTTGCTTTCTTTTGTGATATGGTGTTTGTGTCTTTTTTAGGAAAAAAAAAGTTTTCTTTACCCTAAGTTCTCAAATGTATATTATTATGTTTTTCTCAAGTAACTTTATTGTTTTATATTTCATTTAGATCCAAAATCCCTCTGGAATTTATTTTGTGTTTGGTAGGAGAAGTGACCTAGTGCCATTATTTTTTACCCATAGACATCCTATTGACCCAACACCTTTTCCTGGAAAGGACATTGTTTCCTCCTACGAACTGCACTATCACCTTGTTATAAATATACCTGAACTTGATTCTGGACTCTCTGTTCGATTCTACTGTTTAGTGTCCTCCTTTGAACCAGTAATAAATTTATTGTAGCTCATGTTATATCTGCTAGTAAAGTTTTCCCACTTTACTTCTCTTCTTCAAGATTGCTGTGAGTATTCCATAATTTTTGCTTTTCTGTGAGAATATTAGAATCAGCTTGTCAGTTTACCCTCCCCCCTTTAAGAAATCCCTCTTGTGATTTTGATCGGGATCTCATTGAAAATACATGTGAATTTGGAGGAAATTGACATCTTGACAATATTGATTCAACAATACAGGATATGTAATTCATTCATTTAGGTCTTCTTTAGTTTCTTTAGTACATTTTTAGTTTTAGTGTAGAAGTCCTATGCAGTCTTTGTTAGATTCGTTCCTATTTAATATTTTTGATGTTAGTATAAATTTTCTAAATTTAATTTGGTACTTTTTTGTGATTGAAGTACAAAGAGACAGTTCACTTCTGCAAACTAACCTTATCTCCAAAGATCTTACTAAATTCACTTACAAATGCTAATAGCTTTCCTCTAAATTCTCTTGATTTTTCTATGTAAACAGTATCATATTGTCTGCAAATAATAAAAGCTTTGTTTCTTCCTTTCCTATGCTTACAATTTTTATTTCTTTTTCTTGTTTCATTTCACTGCCTCCAGGAAAATGTAGAATAAGAGTGGTGTAGCAGGTACCTCTGTCTTGTTCCTAATGTGGGACTAAGTTTTCTAATATTTTCTAATATTTCTAATATTTTGCTGAGTATATCAACTGAGAGTTTTTAGATTTATTATCAGGTTAAGTAAATTTTCATAGATCTCTAACTTGCTTAGAGGGTTTTTTTTTTATCATTAACTGACACTGAGTTTTGACAAATGCCTTTTCTGCAACTATCAAGGTGATCATATAATTTTCTATTTTTCTGTTAAAGTGATGATTACCTTGATTGTATTTATAATGAGAAACCAAGCTTACATACTCAAAATAGTTCACTTAGTCATAGGGTATTAAAACTGTTATATATTGTTGGATCTGACTTGCTAATATTTAACAAAGGACACTTGCCATCTATGCTCGTGAGAGTGATCGGTCTGAGGTTTTCTTTTCTTTTTTTTTTTAAAGATTTTATTTTATTTGATAGAGAGAGACACAGAGAGAGAGGGAACACAAGCAGGGGGAGTGAGAGAGGGAGAAGCAGGCTTCCCGCCGAGCAGGGAGCCTGATGCGGGGCTCGATCCCAGGACTCCGGGATCATGACCTGAGCCGAAGGCAGACGCTTAACGACTGAGCCACCCAGGCGCCCCTGGTCTGAGGTTTTCTTATCTTAAAAATGTCCTTGTCGGGTTTCAGAATCAGTATTACATTATGTTGACCTCATGAAAAGAATTAGGATGTATTTCCATCTGTTCCCTTCCTTCCGTATCCTGTGGAAGAGTTTTGTGCAAGATTGGGATGTTTCTTTCTTCAGTGTCTGGAAGAATTCATTAATGAAGCTAGGATATTCATTGTGAAAATATGGATTCAATTTTATGTATATCAAAATACTCAGATTATCTCTATGACATCTGTAATAATTCTCCCTTTTTACTCTGCACATTGTTAGTTTGTGTTTCTCTCTTTTTAGGTCTGTTAGTTTTGCAAAGTTTAATCCATTTTGTTAATCTTAAGTAGCTTTAGTTTTCTTGATTTTTTTTCTACAGTGTGCTTGTTTTCAATTTTATTGATATTCGCTTTTATGTTTGTTATTTCTTTCTTCTCTTTTCCTAAAGCTTGCTTTGATGCACTTTCTTGCTTTTTGAAGTAGAATGTTAATAATTGGTTTTCAGCCTTTTTTCTTTCCTAAAATAAGCATTTAATGCTTTAAATTTCCCCATAAGCACAGCTTATTTTCATTCCACAAATTTTGATAAGTTGACTTTATTATAATTTAGTTTAAAACATTTTCTAATTTCCATTTTGATTTTTTTTGATCCATAGACTATTTAGAAGCATACGAGTTAACTTCCACATAGTTAAGGTGTTTGTAGTTATCTTTCTACTAATAATTTCTAGCTTAGTTCCATTGTGATCAGAAAGCATACTATGAATAATTTCAACCTTTTGTCAGTTCATATGGCCATTACGGAGTGGATAGCCACATAAAATATGGCCCTCTTTAGTTCCACAGTGTTAGTTCTGCCTATAAATTTGTATGTAATTTTCACCCCCATTCTTATTGTCAATTTCTATTCAGGTATATTGTATATTGGTATCTCATCGCTGTGTTCATTTGTATCTCCCTAATGACAAATGATGTTGAGCCTGTTTTCACATGGGTTTTTTTTTTTTTTTTTTTTTTTTGCCATCTGTTTATCTTCTTCAGTAAGGTGTCTATTCAGTATTTTTGCCCATTTCCCATTTGAGTTGTTTGTTTTCTTATTGTTGAATTTTAAGGGTTATTTCTATATTTTGAATACTAGTCCTTTATCACATATGTGTCTTACAATTTTTTTTTCCAGGATGTGGCATGGTTTTTTTCATTCTATTAATAATTTCTTTGACAGAGCAGGAGTTTTTAATTTTAATAAAGTCCAACTAATCATTTTTTTCTTCCATGAATTATGCTTTTGGTATCAAATCTAAAAACTCAACACCAAACCAAGGTCACCTCATTTTCTCCCATGTTAATTCCAGAAGTTTTATGATTTTGCATTTTACATTTAGGTCTGTGATTCATTTTGAGTTAATTTGTGAAAGGTATAAAGTTTGTATCTAGGTTCACTTTTTTGCACATGGATGTCCAATTGTCCAAATCATTTGTTGAAAAAGCTATCCCTTCCCCATGGGATTCCCTTTGCTCCTTTATCAAGGTTTGACGATATTTGTATGGGTCTATTTCTGGGTTTTCTATTCTGTTCCACGGACCAATATGTCTATTCTTTCACCAATCCTGTGCTGTCTTGATGACTGACGCTTCATAGTAAGTTTTGAGATCAGAGAGTGCCAGTCCTCTCACTTGGATCTCCCCCGCCCTTCTCCCCTCCTCCTTCTTCTCCTTCTCCTCCTCCTTCTCTTTCTTCTTCTTCTGTATTGTGTTGGCTATCCCAGGTATTTTGCCTTTCCATATAAGCTTTAGAATCAGCTTGTCAACATCCACAAAGTAGCTTGGTGGGATTTGGATTTGGATTGCAATTAATCCATACTTCAAATTATGAAGTATTGATACCTTAATAATATCGAGTCTTCCAATCCATGAACATTAAATATCTCTTCACTTCTTTAGATCTTTTATTTCTCTCATCAGGAGGTGATTGTCAGCTTACCTCAGAAGTTTTCTCCTATCTGGAATTTTAGCTTACAGAATTATTTTTGCTTCCATAGCTCTCTGACAGCTTTCTAACATTATTTGTTATAGTTTATCTATTTCTTTTCTACTTGTTGCAACTGCAGTGTCCAATAACCCAGAAGCAGATAACTAATAACTTTTTTACCCTTTGGGGATTTATATTTCCATTAAAAATATATAAGCAACTGTGTATATGTATTTGTCTTCCCCTTTCTTTAATATACAATAACATACTGAATGCATTTTATTGTGCTTTTTCCCACTTAGCAATAATTACCAGAGGTCATTTTGCAGCATTATATATAAATATGTCTCATTCCATTTTAGAAGTGGCTATACCATAGTTTATTCACTGGGTTATTCACTATGATAAAGAGTGCAACATAAAAACCCGTTTAAATGTGTATTTTTAATTTGCCTTGTACCAACAGACCAAGGAAGGGGCAGGGTATGGTTAATTTTCATGAATTTTTCATATGTACTTGAAAATTTGGGATATTGTCTATTATCAGGGTTCAGAGTTTATGATAGAGCAGTAAGTTCTAATTCCATTGATTAGGTCGTCTATATCTTTTAAATATTTTGTCCATTTTATCTGTCTTGAAGTGACAAAGTAAGTTAAAATATTTTATTAGTTGTATAATTCTATTTTCTCTTGCATCTCCTGGAATTTCTGTTTTAGAGACACAGCTACTATGTTGTTGTGTTCAAGAATGTTAATAACCATTAAATACCATTGTGAATTATAAGGTCAAAAAAATATCCTGTTATTTCTTTTAATACTTTTTTTAAAAGGTTTTATTTATTTATTTGACAGAACGAGAGAGCACAAGCGGGGGAAGAGTAGAGGGAGAGGGAGAAGCAGGCTCCCCACCAAGCAGGACCCTGGGATCGTGACCTGAGCCGAAGGCAGACGCTTAACCATCTGAGCCACCCAGGCGTCCCTTAAAACTTTTCATGGAATTTTACTTCATTGGAAATCAGAATTGTGACTCCTACTTTCTTTTTCTTTGCCTTGCCTGATCTATCTCAGCCCATCATTTGTGGTTGCTGCTGCTGTTGTTTTTAATACCCCAGAATCGTTTTGGTTTGGGTATGACTGTTGTATGCAACATAACATTGGCTCTAGCTCTGTTAGCCAATTGAAAAATATTTTTACTTTTAATGCTATACCAATTAACACTTGTAAAGGATATATGTGTCATATTTATTTCATGTATCATACTGTTTGATTGTGTGTGTCTTTTATTATATGGCCGGCCTCTTTCTCTCTCTCTTTCTTGTTCTCCGCACCCTCCACCACAAACTTTCTTCCTTCCTTCCTTCTACTCTTGCTCTCACTAACTTTCTTTTCAACTGGCTTTAGTTTTTTTCTTTTTTCAGCCTGAATCTTCAGGATTGATCACCTGCTTTTTTTTTTCAATCACCAGTATTCCCAAGATTCTCCTATTACTGTTCCATCAATGAACCCACCCAGTATAATTTCTGGATCAGTCTCACTACTTGTCTTACACTAGGGCCATCGATCATGGTTAGACTGGAAATTCCATGAGAGATATATCTATCCAGTTATCCTCAGTAGCAAGCATGAAGCCGGACGCATCATGGACGCTCAACAAATATCTGTTGAGTGATTGAGACAAGTTCACAACTGTGGACGAAAACCACCACAAAGACATGGGCTCCCTTCTAGCCAGTGCCTCACATCTGTAACACATTTTTTCTTTGTTTTTGATGTATTTCTTCTCTTATTTCTCTCAGGAGTTATTTGAAACTTTCAGTGTTCAATTAAATCTCTTACCAACCTCTCATTCTCAAGCTATCTTATTTATTCATTATTTTATTTATTAATTCAACATACCAGGTACCAGGAACTATGTTTGGCATTGGGGGCCCAGTGGTGGGCTAAAGTGGACATGATTCAAACCCTTATGGGGCTTATCATTTAATGGGGGAGACAAATTTTAATCAAATGTTTAGGTGAATATTACAATTATTTTAAGTGCTCTGAAGGAGAGGGACTTGGTGCTATTAAGACCAATAATCGAGTAAGTTGACCTAGGTAGGAGCATTCCAGAAGATTTCCTCTAGAATACCACTTAAATTGAGCTGCAACAGGTGTGTTGGAATGAACCAGAGGGAGGCAGGGGAGTAGCAGATAGCATTCTGCCCAAAATTGTGTAGCACTCTCAAAGCCCAGATGACTTTCTTCCGTATCTCGTGTCTACACAGATTAATGTATACAGAGGATGTTAGCATCTCAATTTCTCATTTTCCTGGTCTGCCCATTAGTCTCTTGTGACCTTGTTAAAGAGTCTGTTCTGGGAGATGGGATTCTTCTCCAAGCCTCTTTGTCTCACCTCTTTGTACCTTCCCCCCAACTTCACCATACCTTTCCCCCAAACATTTAGATTAACTAAACACTTTTGACTCTGCACCTCTTCAGGCCTCTGTTATCCTACTTATCACACGGGAGGTTCAGACCAAGGGAGCTTGAGGGCCATTCTCAGTCCCAGCAGCTTTTGCAAGGAGCTCCTTCCGCTGGCTGGGACGCAGTGCCATGCACACGGCAGCTTGCAGAGACGGGGACCGCCACTGTCTCAGTGCAGGCCTGCCATCATAGCCCCTTGCCCTACGTCTAAGGGTCTCCTCTGTGTCTACATTCCCAAAGCCCCCGTGGCACCTCCTTCTTTTCTAGAAATACAGGATGAATCAGGTGTTGACAGAAATCTGCCACATATTTGCCCTTTTGGGCAGTGGGAAATGAAGGAAGACCCCTGGGTAAAACTTACTAAGCTGAGGGACAGACTGGAGCCAGGCTGAAGGAGTCAAACAAGGGAAGGGGTCAAGAGACCCTCCCCCTGGGGGCCTATGAAAGCACATCCAGGGCTGGCCTTGTCTCTCAGTTTCCAGGGTCTTCACCATCAATCCCCTGGTTAAAACACCACAGTGCAAGTTAAAACAAACAACACTGTGACCAGGTATCATTAGCCTGCAACAAAAGCAAAGTAGCTACTGCTCTTTGTTAATTGATTCCAGGAATCAAACATCGCATGCTCTTACCTAAAGATTTAGGACCGAGGTCACAGGCGACTGGGGCATTGCTTTCTTTTTTGGCACTGTGTGGTTTAACTTAGAGGGAAAGTTCCAGATTCCTGAATGGCCAAGGCCCTTACTCTCCTAGGTCCCTTTTTATATTATCACCAGCTCTCCCCCCCCCCCGCCCCCACTTCCATGGATGTCACGTCCCAGCCCAGTGAGCCACCCACTTCCCTTCTCCATGCTGACCTGTATTCCTTACCTCTGCTCCCACTCCCTCTCTCAGCTGCCTTCTTACACCTCTCTCCTCAGTCCTACCTGGGCCTCCAGCCTTCTCAGACCTCATCTCTGTAAGTCGTCCCTCCCTCATTTTCATCCCTGTCACACCATGTTCATCATGCAAGGCTAAGACCCAACATGTTATGGAATGGTGCCCTGTTTGCTCATCGGTCTCCCCAACCACACTCGGAGCTCACCAAGTGCAGGAATCACACCACGTCTTTTTCCCAGCATGTATGTGGGACCCAGCTCGCAGTGGTCATTGATGAATCTTTGCTGAATTGGATCATTCTTACTCAACCCTGCGGCCTGGGAAGCGGTTCAGGAGCAGCTGCTCCCTTCGCACAGAGATAGTGCTGGAACAAATCAGCTGTCAGGCCTGTCCCGCTGCATCTAGCCACGGGTTCTTTCTGACGGCCCGCCCCGGCTGCCATGGTTGCAGAGCCTACAGCTCCGGGCCCAACGCCTTGCTTGAGACCCCTCTAAGGCTACCAGGCTCCTTCCCACAAGCCCTTCCTCTTAAAGAGCATCTGACTGTGCTTCACATTGAGTGACATGAAATGTGACCACAGAGGGAGCCGCCGGGACAGGAAGGCAAGGGCTTTTGGCTCCAGAGAAAATAGAGGAAATTGTTCTCTTAGTTCTAGAGAGACCCCCGGCTGAAGAGCAAAGAACCTGAGTCCAGTCCCAGCTCAGGCACCAGGGGGCTGGGGGCTGGGGGGCCTGGGGGCAGGTGGACACAGAGAGGGTGTGGAAAAGAGGATTGTGGGAAGGGGACCCTCAGGCAACCTGTTGGACTCCCCTGGACTCCAGGTTTATCATCTGCAAGAGAACAGAGCTGCAATCTGAAATTTTCAAATTTTAATGCAAACAATTAAATATCCAAATGTGACGCTTAGATCATTTTTATCCTGACCCACTTATTTTAAGATTCCTCCTTTTTTTTTTTTTTTAAGGAACTGGAAGGCAAATCCAAACCAAATTCACTTACGTTCCAGTAGTCTGTGTTAGCAGAGACAGGTGGAAAAGGGCTCTCTCTCCTACGTGGAGAAACCACAGTCCCTTGGGCCTAGATTTTCAGTCATGTTAAAATCCTTAGCACTTAAGCCCATTTATTTGTATTTGTTTCCTTTTTTTTTAATAGAGACTTCCTGTTCTTTGGAATGTTTAATCCAGGCATCCTGGATTTCTGATGGGCTCCCACAAAGATAGGACACATTTATCTAAAAAAAGCTCGAAGCTCAGAGTCAGTTTCCCTATAAGCATGCACACCTGGGCTTAAACTTGAAAGCAGGATAAAAAGGAAACTGTAGTTAGAACCCATCTTAGAAAAACTTTTAAGACCTATTTTTGAAACGTTTGTGGGATCCAAAGCCACAAATACACTGAGCCTGATTCATTCTTTACTTGTGTCTTTTTCAAAAACTAAAAGGTTAGGAAGCTTGTTCTCCTTCCCAGCCCCAAATGGTATAGAAGCTTTCAGTCAACAAACCCTTACCAAGCAGTTTCCCTGGATGAGGCCCTCTGTGAGATGCTAGGGATACAGAAATACATAAGAAACTCAGAGAATGAGGGGGAACAGAGCCGGAAGCTTGGAGGGGAAGGTTGAGAGCGCCTCACTGCAAGTTCTTCCGGAGTGGGCAGGAGCCAGAGTATAAGTCACAAGGCTCCCAAAAGTGCTCACAGGGCGCCTGGGTGGCTCAGTTGGTTAAGCGACTGCCTTCGGCTCAGGTCATGATCCTGGAGTCCCGGGATCGAGTCCCGCATCAGGCTCCCTGCTCGGCAGGGAGTCTGCTTCTCCCTCTGACCCTCTCATGCTCTCTCTATCTCATTCTCTCTCTCAAATAAATAAATAAAATCTTAAAAAAAAAAAAAGTGCTCACAATGGCTCTCAAAGAAAAAAAAGCAAAGGAGTAGGGGTTTGCCAAGTAAAGAAAGAGAATGACATCTGAGAGAGGGAACAAGACAGACAAGGTAGGATGTGTGAAATGGCACGTGTCCTCAGAAAGAGAGGAAAAGGTGGAGATGGACAGATGACAGAACAGGCAGGAAGAGAGACAGACACCCCACTGAACAAGCCAAATTAGGGAGCAATGAAGATTCCAGACTAAGGTGCTAGGGACTGATCTTCTGGGCAATTGGGGAGACAGACTAGGTTTTTAAGCAGATGTCACATTCAGACTTGCTTTTCAAAAGATAGGATGGCAGGTGATGAATGGGAAGGAAGGCAAGATCCTGGTCACAGAGGGCAGGAAGTGGTTGCAGGCATGTGGACGGAGGCAGGGAAGGTAACAGCAACAGGCTATGAGGAAAGAAATGGTTTTAAAAACCACGTAGGAGTAAAGATGCCCAGCCCCAGAAAGATGGAGAAGGAGGAACGGGGGGACCCAACAGTATCTTACCAGGCTGCCTTGGGACAATGGTGGCCAATGCAGCATTAACATAGCATCTCTGCCCAGTACTTCACCCCTGGGAAGTCACTCAAGGCTCCCGAAGCCTGTAAGTAAGGACTAGGCTTATTACCATTTTACAAATGAGGAAACTGATGCACAGAGAGATTAATTAACTTTTCCAAGCTCACCCACTGAGTGGTGATCCACTGTTTGATCCAGGATTCAGACCCACGTGGTTGGCTCCAGAAGCCAGAGCTTAGCTGCTCCCCAGGCGTTTGGTTAGAGATGGACCTGGTAGGAGGGGATGCAAGCCAACGAGACGATTGTTAATTCAGCCTTGGACAAGTGAGGCGGGGGTGCCCGTTCACCCAGGATGACTCGTGCAGGGGAGTCTGCGAGGCCTTCAGAGCCTGGATATTTGCAGCACTGAGTGCACAGAAGCCCGGCCATCCTCCAGAGATGCAGCACAATCCCCACCTTGGGCTCTGCCAATTACTAGCTGGATCAGATCACTCTGTCTCTCAGGGCCAGCCTTCTCATCCGTGAAATGGCCGTGATAACACTTCATGATACTGTGCAGATTAGACAAGACCACTCATGCAGGCCGTGGTGCATAACTGTGGCTTCACAATTCTCTCAGTCCTCTCCCCGGGATGTGGTACGTGACAGGAAGTGATCCACTACTTATGTGACTTCACCATGGTTAAGAGATGTGTGGTCACAACTATCTCTTCAAAGTCCGGAGAAAGCTCGAGGTTGGTTTAAGAACCACTCAGATCCCGCACTTCCTGCCCCCCACCAGCAGCCCGGTGTATGGGGTAGCCGCGTCTGTGAGTGATGCCTTTCCTGCTGTCCACGGGCGGCCTACTGTCTGCATGGCATCACCACTGGGCTCCAGGAACATAAAGACAATGCTGGGGCGAGAGAAGTCATTTCCAAAAAGGGAGGAGGAAGGACAGAAAATATCCCAAAGGAGAGGCCTCTGAAACAGCTGTTTGCCAAATACGTGTAGAGCGACTTTGAGTTAATGCCCTTCTTCTCTGATGTGGGCCTTGGAGAAGGAAAGACTGTATCAGCTTCTGTTAGCACGAGGGGCTTTGTAACACAAAGACTAGCAGGGCGCCTGGGTGGCTCAGTTGGTTAAGTGTCTGCCTTCAGCTCAGGTCATGATCCCGGGGTCCTGGGATCGAGCCCCCCGTCGAGCTCCCAGCTCAGCAGGGAGCCTGCTTCTCCCTCTGCCTCTGCTTGCGGCTCCCCCTACTAGTGCTCTCTCTCTCTCTGACAAATAAATAAATAAAATCTTTAAGTAAAATAAAGGCTAGCATGACAGTGCGAGTAAAGTGCTGTCTCTTGCAACACTGTGGACATTGTTTTCAGAAACACCCTCAGTTCTTACCTCCCGGGGGGTTACACATATACGGTTTTGGAGGATTAACACTGAATGGAAGGAATGGCATTTAAAAATCTAGATGGAATGTCCAGCTCAAAGGACAGGCCACTCAATTTAAAAGTAGCAACATTCACAGTTGTTCAAGTGGGAGTTAAGTGAAGGTTAGATAGAGAAGTCCACCATCTTGGCAACAGTCAGTCTGGTAATAGCTGAGGAGCTCGGTCTTGCTCCCAGTTCTCCAACTCGTGCCTTAAACCCACTGTGTTTAGGCAAGCCATCCCTGCCTTTCTTACCATCCCTGGGACACAATGTGGCAAGGGCCTTTGTGAGTGTTGCAGGAAACCAGGCTACCCCACATATGCCTCATCCTTGTCTGGGGAGAGCCGTAGAGGAAAGTGTGACTATCCTCCTTGGTTGGGAATTGCCATCCACATGCCCTGGAAAGCCAACAAGGAACGCCTACTTCTTTCTGCTCTCACCCTCTGGGAGGCATTTTGGAGAGATTTTCATTTTCATTCCTAGCAAGCAATGCCTTTTTGAATACATATAGGAAAATTCAACTACTCCCTTCCTATGTCTATTATTAATAATAACATAGAGCAATTATAGTGGGCAATTGTATTATTCTGCTAACATCATCTTAGCTTTGTTATTGTAACACACACTTGCTTCCTTAAAATGATGCTAATCTCTTCATAAAGGTTTGTTATTCTTGGAGATGGTCCACTTATCCATCAAAGCCTGGCACACTAGCACCATCTTTAGGAAATCCTCCCAAGGTTATTATCCAGGACTGGCTGCCTTCTCACTATTCCATAGCACTTTGTTCAGACCACTGGATAGGACTGATTTCTGTAATGACTATTGGTTTATATGACTATATGGTTTATATGATATATCTCCCAGGAAACTCAGTCACGAGTCCACCAAGCAAGAGCAGACTGTCTTTAATCATCGTAGCTTTGGGGTCGTCAAAGTGATCAGCCCTGACTACTTCTTCATTCCACTAGAACTGACTGTACAATCAAGTTCTGCGACCAGGTGCCCAGGTGTTGCTCTCTACAATAACCATCGTGTTCAAGTCCTGTACTCTGGCTCGGGATCTGGTTCAAAACACCACCAATTCAATATCTGATTTTTGATTTAAGGTCTTCCATTTATAGGAAAATGAAAAAAAAATCCAGCTGAAGCACATGAGTGTGAAGTCCGGTGTCCAAGAAATAGTTTATATTAGCAGCTTGGAAAAGCTGGGCATGCAAGACATACCAAGCACAGCTTTTGGAATGTGCTCCTGCCTCTAAAAGGGAAAACCTAAGCACGCATGGGTGGTCCCCTCCACATGTAACAATTTAGACTTTAAGATATCCAGCAACATTTGGAGCCCTCTTTTAAAAGGACTGTAAAATGAATGCTTGGCCCATACACTTCATGGGCCACTTGGGTAAGAGCCAATTGTCAGCCATAAATGGGTCCTGTTATTTCAGTGCACGTTGAGGGTCAACTGTCCTAAGAACCACTCCAATCCTCAGCTAATGACTTCCCACTGAGCCAATGATGGTGAGAGCGTTCTTTGGGAAACTCCATCTTCCTAATTCTCAAGAAGGCCTATGTTCAGGAAGTCTTTGCTTATCCCTGAATGCAGTTTGGAATGCAATTATGTTCAGCGTCCTGGGCAGTAAATATAATTTTGGCAAGACAAGAGGAGTTTCCATGGTGTTTGACTCTTAATGCTGCTACTATCACTATAACCATAATAATAAGAACAATTGCCATTGCGGGTCACCTACCTTGTGCCAAGTCCTCTGGCTTTTACCACAAGGAGACAGAAGGTGTTCTTATCATTTGCCACTTACAGAGAAGGAAATTGAAGTTTAGAGAAGTTAAACAACTTAACAGGAGTCATACAGCTAGCAAGAGGGGGAGGGCTAATGTTTGGATCAAAGCTACTCACTGTACGTACTACAGTCTTGACTGTTCTGCCACAGTCCCTCCAGACGGCAGTCCCAGACACACCCTGAGGGGCCCAGAGCTATGGGTGTGAGTTCTAAGCATCAGGCACTAAAACCACATTCTGCCCCATACTCCTTGCCTATGCCTTTTTCTGCCACTCACTAAATACATGACACTGTTGGTCATGAGAGAAACCAGACAAGGAAGTACTCAACAAACACACCACGGAAAAGCAACTTTTTTGACAGTGTGGAAGAATGACATCTTTATAGATAAAGAGCACAGCCATTTGACAGAGAAAATGGTAATTTGTCACATTTTTTCCCATGGCTTTATAATTTATTATACACATATGCTGATGTGTGTATAATAAATTAAAACCAATATTTTCAATTTTGTAGAAAGAACTAGCAGAATATAAAAATAGAGAGTTGTCTCCACTGACAATGAAATGGAGTACCGTCTACACAGAGATCTGTGCTGGCAGTAGAGCATATGGATCTGGATTGAAAAAGGCAGAGGACTGACTCACAATTTTCCTCCTCTAAAGGAGACATCAGGGATGGACTCCTAATCTCCTCATCTCAGGGGGGTTAAGGATTGGCTAGAATGAGAGGGGCAGAGAATCTACTAGGTGAAGATTCCCTCCAGACCAAATGGCATACCAAAGCAGAAATCCAGAAAGCAAAGCCTCCTCTTTTGCAATAAGCAGTTTGGGGGATGTGAACCCAATACACATTTCATGGTTATTTTGTGACTCTTTACCAAAAGTCAGACCTGGTAGAATAATCAGCAATTATAAGCACACAGTGGAAAGATCTCAACAAGGATGCATGGTGCTCAAGTAACAAGATACGGAAATCCTCCCCACTCCTCCCCCGGAGGGGGTGGGAGGCAGATGCCTTTCAAGCATGCACCAGGAGGTAGCATCACCCGAACTGGCAGAAAGGAGCAATAACAGTTTAGATGAATTTGAGGAGACGTGGGAACAAGAGAGCATTGTGCCACCACCCTGACTGTGGCATGATGGAGGGAACGGCACCATACTAAGGAAGGCGCTTCCATGGCTTGTGCGCATGCCCAAAGTGAGGTGGGCGAGACGGCGCGGCCCCAGCAGAGGGAGGTGCTTGGCTTCCCGGAGCTGCTATGCAGACAACACAAGGAAGATTCTAGAGCCAAGGAAATTGACAGAAATCCTGTCAGGGACTCTTCTCATTCTTTGCCTGAAGCATGAACTCCCTCTGGATGTTCAGAAACTGAACCAAGATATCTTATTTACTGTTTAAGCTAGTTTAAGTGGGACTTTCTGTCATATTCAATTAATACAGAACTGGAAGAAAGATCCAGAAAATTGAATATATATTTAACAGGGAACCTATAAAAAGGAAACAGAACAGATGCAGTTAATGTGATAATATAAGAAACAAAGACAACTAAGCTAAAATAAAGAAAGCTTAGTCTAAAAAAGTTCAGTAAGTATTAGCAAAATTAATCCTGTGCCTGAACATTTACTTAGGAATTTTTTTTTTTAATTTCAAGGATAAAGAATCCCAGAAGCATCCAAGAAAGAAAAATGAAGAAGCAGAAGAGGAAGGAAAAGAGGGGAGAAAAGGAGGGGAGGAGAAGAAACATAGAAGAAAAAAACTCTAATGGAACAAAGAGGCTGGCTTCAAATTTCTTGCAATTCTGACAAAAGACATTTGAAAAGAATCTAGCTTGAAAGGGAAAAATTGTGATGAAAGGATTAAAAGAATCTATACCTAGCAATGTTGCTTCCTTGTGCAAAAAACCTTACATTTTCATTTTTGAAAAGCCCCCCAAATCACGAAAGTAACCAAAGCAGAAAACACCAGCTGACTGGAAGATGAATCCATGTCCTGCAATTCGCACAGTAACTTCAAAATAAACATTGGTGGAAAAGGATGAAACTCACTTGTTTAACTAGAGCTCAGGTTAAGTAATTGGTTATTTTGAAAATTTATTAAATACTGATTATGTAAAATAATAACATCTGAATAATAATCACAATCTGGATATAAAGTTTCAACATAGAAAAACAATTGAAGAATTCTGAAACAAATCAGCTGGATACTTCATACAGTGTTTCAGAACATAGAAAAATAAATTGAGGGAGGAGGGGAGAAACATTGGAAATCATGGCTAAGAGCAAAATCTTACAAAATTATCACAGACAGCGAAAAATGACTAGCCAATCAGTATGCCATGTTCTAACTGGACTACTAGAAATAGAATCCAGCTGATAATTCAAAGAATAATACATACTTTGGAAGTTGTACAAGAGACCATGTCATGTGTTCATGGAGTCCCATCTTCTTTTTCGCCTGTGCACATAGGTACGCTGCATTTCTCAGTCTCCCTTGCTTCTTAGATGGAACCACATGACTAGTTTTCACCAATAGAATGTGAGTGTGGTAAGGAGTGTTACCAACCACTGGAGTGGGTGTCCTATCTTCTATGCTCTCTCTTTTTTTAAAAAATTTTTATTTATTTATTTGACACAGAGATAGAGAGAGAGAACAAGTAGGCAGAGAGGCAGACAGAGGGAGAGGGAGAAGCAGGCTCCCTGGATCCCAGGACCCCGGGGATCATGACCTGAGCCGAAGGCAGCCGCTTAACCAACTGAGCCACCCAGGCGCCCCTCTGCTCTCTTTCTTTGCCCACTGGCCAGAGTCAGGGGATCTAGAAGGGACTCTAGGCTCCCCAGAAGATTCTGGCACCACTAACTAAGGAGCCTGGGCTCCTGAGTGACAGTAGAGCAGAACCCCTCACCAATAGCACTGGACTAACGCAAGAGCAGGGAATAAGACTTAATTGCATGAAGCCACTGAGGATTTGGAATTTTTGTCCCACTAATAAAAGTATTATCTCACCATTTTAAGGATGACTTAATATATGGGGGAAAATGAAAATATCACAACAGGAAATTAAAGGGGAAGAAAAAAATATATAATTATTTCAATAGATGTAAAGAAACATTTGATAAGATTCAATATCCATTACTGATTTAAAGCCATTTTTCAAAACTTAGAGAAACTATGAATAAATAGATACATTCTTTAAATTGGTAGCAAATACTCACTTGAAAGCCACATTCAAACCACTATACAACACAATGGTATGCTTTTAGAGATATTTCAATTAAAGACAAGATAATAATGACTAAAGAAACTTCTAGCCATTACATATGGCAAGAAGGTTAAAACATATAATTATTGGAAAGAAGGAGACATATATATCATTCACATATGCTGAAAACCTATAGTAATTAACTGATGAATCTGAGTTAATAAAAAATTCAGTGTGGTTGCCACATACAAAACAAATATACAAAATTCCTGAGGCTTTTTTTTATGCATCAGAAATGATCAATGAGAAAAAAAAATCCTATAATGAAGATTCACCTGAAAATAAAAAGGGAAGAAATAAAGAAGAGAGAATGGGCTTGAGATGAACATAGAGAAGCAAGTTAGGATTGATATTTGAAATTTTTAAAACATTATTGAGTGACACAAAAGAAAAGTAGAATATATTGAGAAACATGCTGAATTTTAGTTAAGCAAGTGAAATAGCACAGAATTTTCAAATTTCCTGAAAAAATATCCCTAATACTGATCCTGAAATTTTCTCTAAATATTAGGATTACAGCTGACTTCTAATGCTTTTTATATTAGGATTACAGCTGAATTCTAATTCTTTTTACATATTTTTTTAATTTTTCTTTACTGAACATATATTTGTTATCAGAAAAAAATATACAAAATAATAAAGAATAATTTAGAATGATAACTAATTTCAAGGTGATTTAAAAGTTTTGGGGAAAATATAGCTTCTGACCTGGCTGAGTTATGGACTTTTTTTTTTTTTAAAGATTTTATTTATTTATTTGACAGAGAAGACAGCTATAGAGGGAACACAAGCAGGGGGAGTGGGAGAGGGAGAAGCAAGCTTCCCGCTGAGCAGGGATCCCGATGCGGGGCTCGATTCCAGGACCCTGGGATCATGACCTGAGCCGAAGGCAGATGCTTAATGACCGAGCCACCCAGGCACCCCTGGACTTTTTTTATTATTATTATGTTCAGTTAGCCACCATATAGTAGTATATCACTAGTTTTTGATGTAGTGTTCGATGATTCATTAGTTGCGTATAACACCCAGTGCTCATCACCACACGTGCCCTCCTTAATACCCATCCCCCGGCTACCCCATGAGTTATGGACTTCCGGTCTGTGATGCTGCTCATGTCCAAGCCACAGTGCCCCCAGCATCCCCAGAAAGCTCGCCTAGGCATGCGAGATATATTCCCCTCATGGCTCTGGCCCCTGGACTCTGGTGTTGCTTTGTGGCCTTCCTGGGGTTTTTACTCCCTTTCCCCAATCCAAGAGGGTTCGGTGCTCTGTTCCCTAAGAACTCTTCGAACTCTGGATAGCCTTAGTTCTATGTGCATGAGCCCGTCACAGCCAAACCTACTGCATCAGGCCAGGCACTGTGTGTTGTTCCAAGAGAATCTCTGCATTTCATTAGGACACAGAGGGGTTAAAAGAAGAGAACGAATGAGCAGCCAGGGAACGGGGAGTCTCTGCTTCTGCCCAGATCCCATGACAGTTTCACATTTGGCGGCAGAGGGATTCTGACTGTACACATTGGCCAAAGCAGGCTTTTACTCTGATCGCCCCAAATTTCCTTCAGAGGAGTGTTCCAAGATGGCTTATTCTGATTTCTGGGAAAAATGTTCCATAGCCCCTAAACACACCTACTTTGCCATCAGCATCAGTATGTGTTCTTTTCGTCCTGGCCCTGGGAAGCATCCCCCAAATAAGCAATGATTTCATTACGAGCTGAACCGAATGGCTTCATGGTATCAATCCTCGGCTACACTCTGCTATGTGGATTGCTGGGATTACTTTAATGCGCTGCTGAGATGAGGTGATCCAAAAAACAACAGGATTGTGCATCCAGAATAAACTCCATGGTGAGTTAGTGTTCTAATTGTTTTATGTGAATATACGTTTTTGGCATGCATTAGCATACTTGAACGGTCTTTTCATAGAATTAGAGTCATTTTAGGGATGCAGGGGGAATACAACTTCTGGCCTATCCTTCTCATTTTTCCAATGAGTTGACTGTGGCTTGGAGAGGTTAAGTGACTTTCCCAGAGCTGCACCATGAGTGGCATGCCTGACTCTGTGACATCAAGAGTCTCTACCATTCATGGGGAGGGGCCTTTGCAAGTCATGGATGACAGGAACCAATGGCCACCACAGTCATGAGGTTACCGTAGACCCAGCCCTGGAGCAGCTTCCATATTTTTCCATCTTTGCTGGACTTGAATGTTACCCTTGTTTTTTTTGCTCCCATTTTCCCATGGATATGACCTATCCAAGATGGTGTAGTCTCCCTGGTGCTTATCAGTGTCCTAGGTTCCTTTTCTCAGCTCCTTTCCTCCCTCTTGGTGTGGCGTTCGCCTTACTCTCTAATCTCTGAAAGCTACCCGTGGCTTGGACCTCTTGGGGCTGGGGACCTGGGCTCTAGACTGTTGCTCAGTTTCGGTGCTGAGATTAGACCCAGGCTTCCTAATTTTCAGAGCCCAGTTATCTGCTTCTACCACACTCCTATCTCCAATAAAACAGGTTATAGACTTGAACCTCAGGGATGTGGCTTTCCAAAAGCTGGAGCTTTATGAGTTATAACTAATTTAAAAAGTCTCCCCTGATTGCTAATCTAGGAGGTTCTTTCCTCTCGTAGCTGAAACTACAATGAAAATATTTATATATTATCAGGAAAGCTTGCTTTGGATTGAAGAAGGGGAAGATAGATAGTCCCCAGTAAAGGAACTGCTCAGGAAAGTGTAGGAATCCTGCAATACCTGGGACCCGAGCTCCAGCGGGGCTGGTGGGAGGACATGGAGTCAAGTTTGATTACCTTGCAGTCACAAATAGGGTACGGGCATCCTCATGCCAAACAACAAAAGCCCACCCAGGCCAGATCTCCAGCAGGTAGAGCTGAGGGGTGCTCAGAGATGCCACGGCCAACTCTGACCCATGCACACACAGAGGATTTGGGAGCTGTCAGTGCAGACTTGACAGGACCACTGTAGTGGGGAGCATCCAGCTGAGCTGGATAGAGATGGAGACAATTTAGGCCACCATGACTCATCTTGTGAACGTGCAAAATTCACCCACTGCTCCCAGACACATTTCAGAGCCCTGTTGGGACTTAGAACTTTGCACATAAGCTCTCCTGGCTCTGCTCCTTAACCGGCCGTGGGATCCACCTGACCAGTCTTCTCGCTGGTCTCAGTGCCTTTCAATTCTTGTGCTGCCACCTGAAATAACAACACGGGGGCCTCCAGAGCCCTTTATTAAAATGCAAACACCACAGGAAGGGTTATAATTCACAAAGACATTGGCTGGAATCTTACGTTCGAGCTAGTTAAGAGCATAAGAATTTTGTAAAATGCATGATGTGAAGAAAGTATCCTGGTGGAGAGCCCGGAAGACAAACCCACACCTTCTCAGTTGACATCAGGCTGATCACATTTGCAGACACATCAAAGTCGGGAGAGTGGGGAGAAGACAGCGGAGGCCAGAACTGGATGTAAATGGTGTCTGAGGCGCAGACAGAGAAATTGACTGTAAGATGATGAAATTCAACAAGGTGGAGAGACTCCCTCAAAACTGAGATGGGTGTCAGATGTTACAGGACTATCCTGAGATAGGAGAAAAGGAGGATAAATCAGCTGCTTTTCACCTGTGCTAGTCAGACAGAGGCTGAGAGTGACATTGTTACAAACACCAAAAAAAAAAAGAAAGAAAGAAAGAAAGAAAGAAAGAAAGAAAGAAAGAAAGAAA